>NC_091184.1:25060049-25139125 GCF_040958095.1 Procambarus clarkii | reverse complement strand
TTCTGGGTCCCTTGATTTGTAGAGCATTTCTAGTTTGATTAAGTCGTACTCTAGGAATATCAAAACTGTATTTATTTCTGGTGTGGTGCTCATGGGTTCTGTTACAACCTTCAATGAAGCTTTTGAGGTCAGGATTGGCATTACAGTTCAGCGTTTTATATATGTATAATACACAAGAGAGAATGTGCAGTGACTTAATATCTAACATATTCAGAGATTTGAGTAAGGGTACCGAGTGATGTCTGGGGCCAGAGTTGGTTATTGTCCTAATAGCAGCTTTGTGTTGGGTAATGAGAGGACGTAAATGATTTTGGGTAGTAGAACCCCAAGCACAAATACCATAGTTGAGGTATGGATAGATGAGGGAGTAATAGAGAGTAACCAGGGCAGGGCGGGGTACATAATATCTGATCTTAGAAAGAATGCCAACAGTTTTTGAAACTTTTTTTGATATATTTAGAATGTGACCCTGGAAATTCAGCTTGTGGTCGATGAGAACGCCAAGGAATTTGCCATCTAATTTGTTACAAATTTGGGTATTGTTTATTTTGAGATTTATCTGATTAGAGGATTTATTGCCAAACAGAATATAAAACGTTTTGTCAATGTTAAGGGTGAGTTTGTTGGCAGTTAGCCAAAGATGGACTTTCTCTAGCTCAGTATTTACTGTGGCATTTAGAGCAAGGGGGTCGGGACTGGAGTAAATGAAGGTTGTGTCGTCAGCAAATAGAATTGGTTTGAGGTGTTGGGAGGCATTTGGAAGGTCATTAATGTAGATGAGAAAGAGGAGAGGGCCAAGTATGCTGCCCTGAGGAACACCAATGTTGATGGGTAGGGTGGGAGAAATTGTATTATTCACAGAAACATACTGGAGCCTGTCAGTAAGATAAGATTTGAGGTATTGCAGGGAGTGTCCTCTGACTCCATAATGATGTAATTTAAGAAGAAGGTTTTGATGGTTGACAGTGTCAAAAGCCTTACGCAGGTCCACAAATAACCCAACAGGAAACTCCTTTTTTTCAAGAGCTGCGTGAATTACGTTAATCATACTAATAAGTGCATCGTTAGTGCTTTTTTTGGGTCTGAAGCCATATTGACAAGAGCTAAGTATATTGTGTTTAGCTAGAAAAGAGTAAAGCTGCTTGTAGATTAGCTTTTCGAATATTTTTGACAAGTTAGGCAGGATTGATATAGGTCTATAGTTGTTAACATCAGTGAGATCACCACATTTGTAGACAGGGGTTACTCTTGCTTTTTTTAGAATGTCAGGAAAGGTTTGGAGTTCAAGTGACTTGTTGAAGAGCAATGCAATAGCAGGGGCTAGAGATCTGGAGGCTTTTTTGTAAATTAAAGTTGGTATCTCCTCGAGGGCACTAGCCTTGGTTTTAAGGGAAAGGATTATTTCATTGACATCAGTGGAACTAGTAGGCTTTAGGTACAGAGACTGTGGATAGTTACCTGTAAGATAGTCCTTAACATCAGTACAGGAAGATGGAATATCATTTGCAAGGGATGACCCAATGGAAGAGAAGAACCTATTGAACTCAATAGCAGAATCAGAGGCTGAAAGCTGACCAACGTTATTGGAAAGGAGTGTTGGTTTGTTATTTAAAATCTTCTTTGATCCCAATATTTGTGAAATTGTGCTCCAAGTTTTTTTAATGTTGCTCTTTATTTGGGTAAATTTATCTTCATAGTATTTAGTTTTGGCTCGTCTAATTATTTTAGATAGCAATAACGAGTAATTCTTTGAGAATTCTTTGGAGACTGTTCCAAGCCTATACTTCTTCTCAAGGTCGTGTTTTTTGTTAATGGATTTAAGTATTCCCTTTGTAAGCCAAGGATTGTTAAGTCTTTTGCTTGTGACTTGTTTTGTAAGCATAGGACAGTGGGTGTTATAAAGGCTAAGAGTTGTTTGTAGAAAAGATTTCACTGCTAGGTTGATGTCCCCTATGTTACCTAACTCGGACTCCCAGTTGACATTATCAGCAGCAGTTATAAAATTGTTTATAGCAGTTTCATTGTGCAGCCTAAAGCTTAACTCCCTTGTCTCTAGAGGTGGTTTGCTAATGTTAGTTAAGAGAAATGTGGGGTAATGGTCTGTAGTGCTATCGGTGATTATACCTGAAGTAAGCGGAGAGGTTATGTTGGTCCAGATGTGATCTAGAGTCGTAGCAGTACTATCAGTGATTCTAGTTGGTCTAGTGATTAAGGGTATGAGGAAGCAGGAATTCATACAGTTGAGGAAGCTAACAGCAGTAGGGTGTTCAGGCTCGCAGAGGTCAATATTAAAGTCCCCTGCGATAATTAGATGGTTTTTGTTCAATCTGTTATCTAGTATTAGATTTCTAAGGTTTGAGTTGAATTCAGACACATCAGTGTTAGGAATTCTATAGACTGCACCCACAGATAGGACAGACTCGGCACCCTTGACTCTGAAACTGGCGAAGATATACTCCCCACAGCAGTCTCTAGTTCTAATTATTTTTAAGCATGTTAGTTCTTGGTGGTAGTAAAGAGCAGTACCACCACCTCTCTGCATTTGACGACAGTTGTGAATTGCCGAGTAGTTAGGCATGTTAAAGAGTTGAGTATTATCCTCTTTCAACCACGTTTCAGTAAGTATAATAAAAGAGAATTTGTTGTCAATAGTTTCAATCAAGGCACTAACATCATCGAAGTGTTTACCTAGGGATCTAACGTTCAAGTTGATTACAGAGATATTGAGATTATCTGTTAATACATTGTTTACATCATGTGCTGTAAAATATCTGCAATTTTGATCATTGAAGTGATGATTGTCATAGATAGTGGATAAGAGGTTTAGTTCTGGGTCTATACTTGTACTATACTCTGGTTCCTGTATATAGTTTTACTTAGTAACGACCAGCATTTAACCAGGAAAGTGAGGGTTAAAGGCTAGCCCCCCTTACACCAGTAGAACAGTCCAGGGTCCCGGTAGTACAGTCCAGGGTCCCGGTAGTACAGTCCAGGGTCCTGATAGTACAGTCCAGGGTCCCGGTAGTAGAGTCCATCACAAGTCAACAATTTGGACGATGTCAATCCGGACACTTTCTTCAAAAGGTCAGATGTAACATGAACGAGGAGCAAAGGGTTCAAGCTCAACAAGCCACAATGTAGGACAGAAAACAGGAGAGGCTTCTTCACCCGTATGGTTGTAAACCCGTGGAACAGCCTACCCGCCAAGGAGTAGGTAAGGTAAACACCAAAACTCTACTGGGTTTTAAAATACAGATAGAAAAGATCATCCAGGCAAATGGGTAGGACCTTTGACAAGCCGCCAACTTCCTGTCCTCGTTGAGGCCACCAGTATTAGTGGCTCTCAGGTTAAACGTCAGCAAAGATCAGTAACCAAAGAAAATGGGAAGAGCACCGTGGCGGGTAAGCGAGCGAGCAAGTGACGTCATCACAACAAAGGTTGCTATAGACGTCTCCACGACTCGTGAAGTTCGCCTGTCTTAAAGACCTGTGTCCACAATACCCGCCAAATTGTCCCTCTCACAGTACTCTCAGGACACTTGTGACAGTGTAAGTGTGTGGTGAGGCCACACCATTGAGGATATACCACGAGGGAGAGACAAAACTGTTGAAGGAAGGAGTCACTGGCTCCACCTGACCACCTTGTTCCTCGCACTCTCATCATCCTCCGTAAGTTCTTGAGTACTTTCTGCTCCACCATTGTCTTACACCTCAACATGCAATTGTTGGGGTGTGGAAATAGGCCTATGGCAGTGTTGGGGTGTGGACATTGGCCTATCGAATATGATAATTTTTATAATAATAATAATAATAGAGAAAATCTACTGGGACTGTGTGGTGTTGCAAACCCATGACCAAGGCATTGCCAACTGCATACTCTACCACTGTACCACCACTGACTTCCTAAAAGTCTTACAATCAGATTTCTACTGATATCACAGGAAGTCCTGAAGCCAGGCCAAGTTTTACGTAAGGCCCCTAAGCACTCAGGTGAAGGGGTTAAGTATTGTAGTTGAACACCGTATGCCCATCTTCAGATACACAGAAAATCGCACTAAGGAGATATACATCAATGAACGATCCACTGGGGCTGTGAGGTGACACAAACATTGCAGGTTCACATCGCCTCACAGCCCGAGTGAATTTTCTCATTGATGTATATCACGTTAGTGTGATTTTATGTGTAAATAATAATATTAAAAATATTATTATTATTCAAAAGATTGTGTACAAAGAACATAAGAGTAATAAATGAATAATGGCTTTACCATTGTGATCATTGCTGTCTTCTTATATGTGCTATCAATCTGCTGTATGGTGTCTGTTAATCTTGTTTAAATTAACAATCAAGTTGACAATGTAATCAACCAGAGCTTTAATAAACCAATGTGCTTTAATATACTTACTATTCTCTCTCATCTCATTTTTTTTTCTTGCAATGTATGTTATCATTTTATTAATTCTGCTAGAATTTACCTACTTAAAATTAGCTGTTAGGTAATAGTTAGATAATGACCTGCCCGAAACACTGCGCGTACTAGTGGCTTTACAAGATTGTAAATACTATGCTATGTATTCTCTAACACAATGTACCTTCTTGTATATAAATTAAATAAATAAATCAATCCATAAGGGCCGTGAAGAGGGTTCGAACCTACATCAGAGAAGATCCCAGACGCTCCTTAACCACTTAACTGCGCCAACCGAGAATACGCGGTTTGCCAACCGAGAAAGCTCATTTTGATTTTTTCGTACCCATTCTAAATGTGTGCGAGGTTGGTTGTATACGAAATGGACTCTTAGGACCTCCAGTGAGAGGTAGCCATCTAGGAAAAAATTCCCCTTATGCCCTAGGGCTGCTGGCTGGGTTAGTACCGAGTGACACACGCGCCTCTGGCTCCCAAACACCTGTCCGACGCAAGTTGAAAGATCGTGCTTTGTCGGTGAAATTCAAACCTTAATGTTTAAAGAATATAAGGGTCATAATATTGGTGAAGCTAGACGCAATAGGACCTAACACAAAGATCAGATGCAAGTGATACAGCACCTATGAGGACGATACAGCGAGCGTATCCAGTTGTAGCTCTGAGCGCCACCCTTGCCCATCTATGCTATCTCCAATTTATTTAGATGATACATAGATGAATCGTTTTCTGCATTCATTGATGATGCATCTGATACAAGTAGCATAGATGAGCAGTGTTAGCGGCTTCCATGGTGGTGTTTTCCATAGATATTTTCAAGAATAGCTGAATCTCTTCTTTACTGACGGACACTCTTTGAGGCTGGCTGAATCTCTTCTTGTGTGGGACCTTACAAGGGGATCTTTTCATGACTACCTTACAAATTGATCTTTCCCTGTAATCTTTTCAAGACTACCTTACATTTTACAAGCTTGGCTACATACTACCTACAGGTACTAATGCCAAGGGTGTACATGAGTGCGTTATTTGCAAGCACACAGAACAAAGAAACAGGAAGCGAAAATCTATCTGTACCTGGTGCAACGAGAGCGAAGTCGCACTGTGTACCCTGGACTACTTTGTTGATTATTACTCACTTCCGAAGTACTGAGTGTGTAATACAGTGTGTTACTGTGTAGTGTGTGAAACTGTACATATTGTAATTTTAGTGAATTTTTAACAAGTAATATTGCGACAATAAACATTTATTTTGGACACATTGCTGACACATGTATCACAGTTCCACGGAACATTATGAACTTTCTACTGTATACATATGGTAAAGAATACAAATATGCATCATATATGATAAAAAAAGCAAATAAATCCGCATTGGAAATACATAAAACAGATAATTGAAAATATATTTGTGCCAACATCTGGTGCTTGAATGGCCCGCGCGACCGTGTCTGGGCGTGTCACGCACGGGCGACCAGCCCCTGATGACATCACAACGCACCTTGTCCACGTCCCCAGAGGCAAAGTAAGAGGAATTTGGTACTTATTTTTACATAGACATGTTCAGGGAAGGGAATTTATCATTTTACGAAGAAAAAAGAATTTTTGGGGAACACTTTATTTCATGCGCACAGGGGGGGAATTTCACAATAAACTTGGCGCAGTATGGTGGTTAATCGACTGAGCTACGACATGGATAAGAATTACAACCAAGAAATCAACTTGACCTACCACGGATCCTGCAGTCTCTCCGAGACACAAACTAGGTTTTTACACAATTCCCCCATGCACCTGAGCTCTATCAATAAGCTTGTTCTACCTCTTCACCCTTATTTCATTATACACTCTCGGACGTAGATTTGAACCCTTGTCATGGCTCTTGTGGATTTGTTTTGTTCATTTCAAACTTGAAATGAAACAAACAAACAAACAAACAAACTCATTTCAAATTTGTTCATATCAAACCTACCCGTAGTATCAAAAATATTTGAAAAAATTATCTACAAACAGCTGTACTCCTACCTCGTAAAACTCGACATACTCGGCCCCTGTCAGTTTGGCTTCCGCTCCCAAGAGAGTACTAACGACGCAATTATTAGTCTCCTTGATATAATTTACTCAGCCCCTGACAAAAATGAGTTTCCGATTGGACTCTTCATTGACCTGAGAAAGGCCTTTGATACTGTTAATCACAACTACCTCTTATGTAAACTGCATCATTATGGAATCCGAGGCCATGCCCTGGATTATATACAATCCTATCCTAGTGATAGACACCAATGTGTAGCCATCAATAATATAACCTCTCCCACTCTACCAATAACCATTGGGGTGCCACTGGGCAGCATCTTGGGATCTCTCCTATTTCTTATATACATCAATGGTCTGCCTGATGTCACCAACATTCTGAATCCTATATTGTTTGCTGATGATACTACCCTCATCTATTCTAACCCCAAAACACATACACTAAATAATGCTGTTAATAATGAACTAAAAAAAAAGTCCACTTATGGATGTCAACCAACAAACTAACACTTAACATAGAAAAGACCTACTACATCTTATTTGGAAGCAAATCAACAAATGCAATTCAGCTTCAGATAGACAATGTTAACATTAATAATAAAAATGATGGAAAGTAACTAAAAGTCTAAAGTCTAAAGTCACATAACTAAGAAAGTCTCTAAACAGTTGGTATACTCTCCAAAATCAAATACTATGTATCTAACTCTGCTCTCATCTCACTATATTATACACCAATCTATCCCTATCTTAATTATGGTATCTGTGCATGGGGTTCAACCACTACAAACCACCTCAGGTCCATCATCCCCCAGCAAAATCTGCTTTCAGAATAATAACAAATTCTGTTTTCAGACAACACTCAGCCCCCTTGTTTAACTCCCTAAACATGCTAAACATAATCTCACTCCACACATTCTCTTGTGTCAACTACATTTACAAACCCTGTTCTTAAATGCAAATCATGTTCTGAAACTCTCCCTGGACAGATGTAATAGGATCCATTATCACCACACCAGAAATAAATATATCTTTGATATTCCCAGAGTCAAACTTAATCTGTGCAAACAATCTTTGCAAATAAACTGACTTAGTCTATGGAACTCACTCCCTAATGAATTGGAAAGCTGTCCAACTTTTGTGTCATTCAAAAACAAAACTAAAATTACCTAATTTCATCTTCATAGTTTTTTACCTTGTTGCTTTAAAATTGCACTGTATCTAGTGCTACCCAATCTCCCAATCTTCATGTACCCAATCCAAACAACTTTACCATTGTGATCATTGCTGTCTTCTTATATGTGCTTTCAATTTGCTGTATGGTGCCTATTAATCTTCGTTTTAATTACCAATCAAGCTGTCAATGCAATCAAACTGAACTTTAATATACCAATGTGCTTTAATATTCCTACTAATCTCTCTCATCTCATTTTTTTTTCTTTCTTGCAATGTATCTGTTATCATTTTATTAATTCCGCTAGAATTTTCCTACTTAAAATTATCTGTTAGATTAAGGACCTGCCCGAAATGTTGCGCGTACTAGTGGCTTTACAAGATTGTAAATACCATGCTATGTATTCTCACAAACCCAATGTACCTTCTTGTATATAAATAACTAAATAACTAAATAAATAAATAAATTTGATGCATCACACTATTGTGATTTCTATGTGTAATAAGAGTATTGTTCAATTGAAGGGACAGCAGTTACACATACTGTACTAATGAAGCCACTATTACGAAAAGTGTTTCGGGCAAAATTAATAGTAATATAGAAATTTTTTAATTAATGTTGTGACGGGGTAAAACACTTAATATTATAAGAGAAGTAAGTTAACAAAATGAGAATGTTCAAGGAAAATAAAAAATTAATACAAAGGTGATACATAAGGATGGCAAGCATTTATTTATTTATTTATATACAAGAAGGTACATTGGGGGTTAAGAGAGAACATAGAAATGAAGTTGATTTTACATTCTTGTAAAGCCATTAGCACGCATAGAGTTTCGGGGAAGTCCTTAAACTAACTGATAATTTTAAGTAGATAATTTACAGTAAAATTGACAAAAAATGTGTACAGGCACTTTACAGCCTTACTTTACAGGTACAGAGTATAGTCAGAGTACTGGCATAGATTATTACATTACGGAGTCAGTAGTTCTAGCAACAGTACAGTAGTTTATTTACATTAATTACTGAATGGAAATACAAGGTGTATTTTAGAACTGCTCCTCATGACATTTTCTCGGAACATATCAGAACATAGAGTAACATAAACATACTATAATTTAAGGTTAATGAGGCCAGCACTTACAAATAACCAAGATCATAAAGGACACGAGTAAACATTTTATCAAAGAAATGCATGAAATTAAATGACATTAAATGTAGACAGTAAATGTAGAAATTATATGAGTAATACAGTGTGCCCTCGCTTGAACGAACTATATGGGGGCGTAGCCGATTCATTTCAGCGTGGAATTCATTCCATCAATCCGGCCCCAGCATCCCCCTCCCCCCCCCCCAAAAAAAAACAAAAAAAATTAATAATACATATGCCAGTACACATTTGCCTTTTGAAAAATTTAAATAACCAAGAATTTGAATTGCAATGAAATAAATTGATATTGCACGTTACAGTACTGTACTTACCCTACCAGTTGAGTTTTGTAGTGCAAACTTTGTTAGCCTTAATATCCTGAGAGTGCCACACGTATGAATATAAATTGTTTAAAGAACAGTAACTTTTCTAACAAATGTACATTATACACTACAGTCTGTACATAAAGTACAGACCACTAGAATCACACTACTGCAGTACACTTATATCATAAACTACACTTTGTACATTTAATGTCATTAGAACTGTGCTGTACAGCTCAATTGGTACTCCCAGGTAAGTTATGGCTAGTGCTGGGTGCTGGTCTAGTGGCCTGGGTATCCTCAGCAGGTAATTACCTAAGTGTAGTTACAGGATGAGAGCTACGCTCGTGGTGTCCCGTCTTCCCAGCACTCTTTGTCATATAACGCTTTGAAACTACTGACGGTCTTGGCCTCCACCACCTTCTCCCCTAACTTGTTCCAACCGTCTACCACTCTGTTTGCGAAAGTGAATTTTCTTATATTTCTTCGGCATCTGTGTTTAGCTAGTTTATATCTATGACCTCTTGTTCTTAACGTTCCAGGTCTCAAGAAATCTTCCCTATCGATTTTATCAATTCCTGTTACTATTTTGTATGTAGTGATCATATCACCTCTTTTTCTTCTGTCTTCTAGTTTTGGCATATTTAATGCCTCTATCCTCTCCTCGTAGCTCTTGCCCTTCAGTTCTGGCAGCCACTTAGTAGCATGTCTTTGCACCTTTTCCAGTTTGTTGATGTGCTTCTTAAGATATGGGCACCACACAACTGCTGCATATTCTAGCTTTGGCCTAACAAAAGTCGTGAACAATTTCTTTAGTATATCGCCATCCATGTATTTAACAGCAATTCTGAAGTTAGAAAGCGTAGCATAGACTCCTCGCACAATATTCTTTGTGGTCCTCAGGTGATAGTTTTCTATCTAGAACCACTCCTAGATCTCTTTCTTTATCAGAATTCTTTAAAGATTTCTCACATAATATATAGGTTGTGTGGGATCTATGTTCTCCTATTCCACATTCCATAACATGGCATTTATTAACATTAAATTCCATTTGCCAAGTGGCACTCCATGTACTTTTGTCCAGGTCTTCTTGAAGGGCATGACAATCATCTAAGTTTCTTATCCTTCCTATTATCTTAGCATCATCAGCAAACATGTTCATATAATTCTGTATACCAACTGGTAGATCATTTATGTAGACAATAAACATCACTGGTGCAAGAACTGAACCCTGTGGTACTCCACTTGTGACATTTCTCCAGTCCGATACATTGCCTCTGATCACAGCCCTCATTTTTCTATGTCAGAAAATTTTTCATCCATGTTAGAAGCATACCTGTCACTCCTCCAATATTTTCCAGTTTCCAGAACAACCTCTTATGTGGAACTCTGTCGAAAGCCTTTTTTAGGTCCAGATAGATGCAGTCAACCCAACCATCTCTTTCCTGTAATATCTCTGTTGCTCGATCATAGAAACTGAGTAAATTCGATACACAGGATCTTCCAGATCGAAAACCATACTGTCTGTCTGATATTATATCATTTCTCTCCAGGTGTTCTACCCATTTAGTTTTAGTTATTTTTTTCCAATATTTTGACTATTACACTTGTCAATGATACCGGTCTATAATTAAGGGGGTCTTCTCTGCTTCCACTTTTGTCGATTGGAACTATGTTAGCCTTTTTCCACACATCAGCTACAACTCCTGTATACAGGGATGCCTGAAAAATCAGTTGAAGAGGAATGCTGAGCTCAGGTGCACATTCTCTCAGAACCCATTGTGAAACTCCATCTGGACCAACTGCTTTGTTCTTATTTAGCTCCTTGAGCATTTTTTCCACTTCTTCTCTGGACATCTCTATGTGCTCTATGTTGTTCTCTGGAATTCTTATTGTATCTGGTTCCCTGAAGATTTCATTTTGTACAAACACACTTTGGAACTTTTTGTTTAATGTTTCACACATTTCCTTTTCATTTTCCGTGAATCTATTTCCCATTTTCAACCTCTGAATATTATCCTTTACCTGCAATTTGTTGTTTATGAATTTATAGAACAGACCTGGTTCTGTTTTGCATTTGTCTGCAATCCCTTTTTCAAAATTTCTTTCTGCCTCTCTCCTCACTGCCGTGTAGTTGTTTCTCGCATCTTTGTATTGCTGGTATGTTTGGGGGTTCGGCCTCTTCCTGTATTGATTCCATTTTTGTGTCTTTTGGTCTCTGGCCCTCACGCACGCAAGGTGAGTCCTTGCTAGTGCTGGGTGCTGGTCCAGTTGCCTGGGCATCCTCGGAAGGTGAGTCCTTGCTTGTGCTGGGTGATGGTCCAGTTGCCTGGGCATCCTCGGAAGGTGAGTCCTTGCTAGTGCTGGGTGCTGGTCTAGTTGCCTGGGCATCCTCGGAAGGTGAGTCCTTGCTTGTGATGGGTGCTGGTCCAGTTGCCTGTGAGTCCTTGCTAGTGCTGGGTGCTGGTCCAGTTGCCTGGGTATCCTCGGAAGGTGAGTCCTTGCTAGTGCTGGGTGCTGGTCCAGTGGCCTGGACATCCTTAGAAGGTGTGTCCTTGCTAGTGCTGGTCCAGTGGCCTGTACATCCTTAGAAGGTGTGTTCTTGCTAGTGCTGGGTGCTGGTCCAGTTGCCTGGGCATCCTCAGCAGGTGAGTCCTTGCTAGTGCTGGGTGCTGGTCCAGTTGCCTGGACATTCTCAGGAGGCGAGTCCTTGCTAGTGCTGGTCCAATTGCCTGGGCATCCTCGGATCGTGAGTCCTTGCTAGTGCAGGGTGCTGGTCCTGTAGGCCTACTGTGAAACCGTACCAAAAACTTTTGAATCTTAGTTTGTTTCTTTGTTGTGAGTTTCATTATAATATCTTTCATGTCCTTTAGGTGCTGGTAATAATCTGTCAGTTCTTCATTATCAGTTACAACAACCAAATCAAGCAGATCATTAACCTTTTGCAATGATGCAGCATATGGAATAGGTAACACACTATCATCTTCCTCTTCCACATCCTCATCATTATTACCAGTAACACACTGGATAATCTCAGTATCAGTTAATTCAATATAACCTGGATCATCAGCATCATTATCTAACCACTCAGTCACATCAGAAAGTTGCAAATCTTCCTCACCTTCATCTCTGAATGTCTCAAAAATCGCATTATCAAAGCACTCAAAATCATAGTCATCTTCGTCTTTATTCTAACCAGATACCGGACTCAGAATTTTATTCCATGCATTCTTTTATGTGGTGACCTTCAACTCGCTCCATTCCTTGGCCTAGTTGTAAATTGCATCTTTAATTGAATATTTCTTGAAATTTTCTAGTGTTCTACTAACCTTCGTATCCTTATTAGGCATCTCAGTCTTCCTCAGAGAGCAGAACTTCCAAAATATCTGAATTCATAGCTCTTTTATAAAGCCTTTGAGAGCATAGATAACCCCTAATCCATGGGCTGTATTACAGATGTAGTGTTTGGTGGTAAAGCCATACATGTTATTTTGCCATCAGGCGATGTTAATTTAGCAATGGGGTGAGCTGGGGCATTGTCAGTCAACAACATTGCCTTTACCTCAGCAGGATGAATTCTACACATATTGATCTGCTGCTTTTTTACTTCTTTACAAAAATGATTCTGGAACCAATCCTCAAAAATAATCTGTGTGAACCAGGCATTTTTTGTGTTGTAGTAGATGACAGGTAATCTGTTCATGCAGTTTTTCAATGCTCTGAGGTTGGCAGATTTCCCAACAATTGCGCACTTTGTTCGGTGACTGCCATTTGCGTTACAGCACAATAATGCTGAAATTCTTTCCTTCTTTACCTTGCAACTAGGAATACTCTTCTCAAGCCTGAAGGTCAAAGTGTTTCTTTGAAGGCATTTCCAGTTAAAGCCTGTTACATCTGCATTGTACACTTAAAACCAGCTTAGATTATTAGATATAATGTGCTGAGAAAGTTTATGCTTATATGCATTAGCACTTCCAACATCTGCACTTAATGCCTCGCCACAAATTTTCTTGTTAATGATGCCATACCTTTCTTTAAATTGACATACCCATTCAGTGCTAGCCTTGAAATTGTTAATGTTTAACTTTACAGCAAGTCTTTCAGCTGCATTTCTAATAGAATCAACTGAAACAGCAATTCCTTTCACACCATGCTGTGTAAACCATTTAAATACAGACGAGTCCAAATCCGTATACTTAGCAGGCCTCAATTTTTCCTGTTGCCTATTGCATCAGTTTGAGCAAAGAATTTCTTAATATTATCCTTCTGCTTTTTTATATCACAAATTGTAGCTTTACCAATGTTGAATTCTTGGGCGAGTCGAGTGACAGAGTATCCACGCTCTGCTTTCTCTGTTAAGTCAACTGTCTGATCAATTGACAAATGTTTTCTCTTTTATTTTATACCTTCAATACCATGAATGCTGCTCTGAGACATCTTGATAGATTAAATGAGTTCAAACAGTAAAAATTGTTCAAATTTATCACAAAATCCTTCACGCGCGAGCCCGACATTTTTACCCCAGGAAGAGGAGAAGCACATGGTGCCAGCCATCTCATCCAGGCCCAATGCGTTGACATGACCTGTGCTTATTTTATAGGCATACTCAAAATTTAATGTACATATTGACTGTTACAAGTTGTTTTATTTAAAATATTATTATTGTTATAATTAGAGAAATATTGTTAGTTTGAAGTTTTATGCATTTTATACAGTACAGTTCTGTATTAACCCTTAAGCTGTGCATGGCATACATATACAACAGGACCTGATGGCAAAGTTCAATTTCTCAAATTTGCTCTAATGCTTTCCAAGTTTTTGTGCATACTAGCAAATCCTGCAACTTTGTCTAAATGATCATAAACGTAACTTGTAAAGTAAGAAAATAAAAAATAATTATAAAATTGAATATTGAAAACTTCAGATATTGAGATAAGCTGCAAAAATATAAACTATCACTAATTGTTCATTTGGTGTTATTATGCTCTCAGAATAGTATATGATCTTCATTTTCATAGATTTAGAATATATGTTTTCAGTTTAGTTTACTGTAAAAAATATCATCAATGTGGCATTTGAATTATGCGCCAAATTTAGAAAAAAAATTGATAACTACAAATGTTCAGGGTTTGTGAAAAATCCATTCTAATAGGATTGTAGAACAGACAACTGTGCACAATATTTGTAAAAATCGTGAGAATCGGTCAGAAACTGAATTTTTTGAAGCTGACTCAAAGTTTTAGAGATAATTGAAGTTAAATTTATCGATAATGAATAAGGTAGTTCTAATTCATTAATTTACTTATATGTTTTAATAAACGTTGTTTGGCATTCGTACTCAAATATGTGAAAGTTGTAGGTCAATATGTGTTGGAATGATGTCAAGAAAAAATACCCCCCCCCCCAAAAAAAAAAAAAAAAACTAAATACTGTATAGGAAAAATTATAATGATTTAGGGGATAAAAATATATATAGTGGCACCTCGATTAACGAGTTTAATCCTTTCTGGCACCGAGCTCGTTATGTGGAAAACTCGTCTTTAGAAACAAATTTCCCCATATAAAATAAAGGAAATAAATTTAATCCGTTCCACTCACAAAAATATCCATACTTGTATGACATTTTATAATGTAAATATAATACTGCACATGTATTTATGAATGTTTTGTTGTACTATTTTCATGTTTACCTTATGAAGAGTCGTTGCTTGCTTGAATGAGACGATGGGGAGGTGGGAAGGAGGAGAGGGGTTATGGTGTGGCAGGAGAATCCACCTCTGAATCAGGGGGGCTCTCTCGGAAATTTCTCCCCACTGGGACCGGATTGTGGTTCACTATCACTGGCTCTTCTTTTCTCTACTTTTCCAAAGAACGTATCTATTGACAATTGCTTTTGTCTTTGTTTTAGGATGTTCCTAAAACGAGTCGGCAAATTGTCATTAAACATGTTCACACACAAGGTTGTCACTGCTTTATCAGGGCAGCTTTTCCAAGAATGCGGTCACCTTTTCAAACATTCCCAACACTTCCCTGATCTCACTGAAAGAGGCAGCATCCTCCCTTACCTCCTACCCCCTTACTAATGGTGCAAATTGTTGATGAGGATCTGCCATACTCCATTGTGAGATCAGTCACACAGACACCACGCTCATGCTTTGCTATAATTTCCTTCTTCAAATCCATAGTAATTGTGTGTTTCTTCCTCTTGACAAGACTATCTTTAACAAGCAGCTTCTTTGGCGACATCTTGCGTTACAAATTGTTTTCACAAAACCACAAAATACTGAAAGAAAAGCACAAATAAATGCAGAGGGATGCTTGTCATGCGCGATACAACAACAACACTGGCGTCGGAGGCGTCCGAGAATTTGTGAGAACCCGCGAGACGCTAGGAAGCACCATGTGGTTTTGCTCGTTAATAGAGGTGAAGCTCGTCAATAGAGACAAATTTGCTGTGAGTGGCTCACTCGTTACTCGAAATGATCTTAGATACAGCCGCTCGTTAATCGAGGTGCCACTGTACTTTATAAAAGTGATAAAGCCCTGATCATCAAAAACCGCCTAAAGAGACAAAGAAAATAGAATTTGAAATCTGTGAAAAACTCAGTCAAAAGAAATTCAAAGTCCCAAGTTCTGCCAGTTGTGACTGATTTATTGGGTGACCAATTTCATTCTATCTTGACATAGTTAGGGATGGGTATGCACTCTCCAGGATGTAGAGGTTACATCAAAATGAGATAATAAACAAGGGAGATAAAAAATATATATATTTTTTGGATATTGGTGACAGTAACAGATATTAACATTAGGCAATACATTTTTATGATATTTAACAAAATAGAGCATGATAACATACTCATTATTATTGGTATTATGATGCATCACTCAGCAATGCTATACAGGCACCAGCTGCATATCCACTTTGTGGACACTTCTTGCTACTATTCTTCTTCTTTGTACATTGTACAAGTGCTTGCATCTCTTTATTACTGCATTATCCCTCAGTTCCAGTTAATAGGAGCTGTTCTCCTTATCAACAAAATGTTCTCCTTTTAAAAAAAAATTGTCTAAAATACATTTTTGAAAATATTAGGATGAAACTTGCATGACGCTTATGCCAATAAGTTGGAGATTTGTCTAACATTTAATATTAATTTTCACATAATTCAAATATTTTTTGCCCAGCCCCAGCTTTTACAGCCCAGGCTGTAGCAGCTTTAGGGTTAATGCATGTGGTTTGTATTACGTAGGCTGTTAGAGAGGGAGGGGAGGCAACCGAGAACCCGCCCATACCCCCTTCCCCTTTCCTGCCCCACCCTCCTTACTCCTGCCCACCCTCCATACTCCTGTCCACCCTCCTTACTCCTGCCCACCCTCCTTACTCCTGCCCTCCCTCCATACTCCTGCCCATCCTCCTTACTCCTGCCCACCCTCCTTACTCCTGCCCACCCTCCTTACTCCTGCCCATCCTCCATACTCCTGCCCACCCTCCTTACTCCTGCCCACCCTCCTTACTCCTGCCCACCCTCCTTACTCCTGCCCACCCTCCTTACTCCTGCCCACCCTCCATACTCCTGTCCACCCTTCTTACTCCTACCCACCCTCCATACTCCTGCCCACCCTCCTTACTCCTGCCCACCCGCCTTATTCCTGCCCACCTTTCTTACTTCTGCCCACCCTCCATACTCCTGTCCACCCTCCATACTCCTGCCCACCCTCCATACTCCTGCCCACCCTCCTTACTCCTGCCCACCCTCCTTACTCCTGCCCACCCTCCATACTCCTGCCCACCCTCCTTACTCCTGCCCACCCTCCTTACTCCTGCCCACCCTCCATACTCCTGCCCACCCTCCTTACTCCTGCCCACCCTCCTTACTCCTGCCCACCCTCCATACTCCTGCCCACCCTCCTTACTCCTGCCCACCCTCCATACTCCTGCCCACCCTCCTTACTCCTGCCCACCCTCCTTACTCCTGCCCACCCTCCATACTCCTGCCCACCCTCCTTACTCCTGCCCACCCTCCTTACTTTTGCTCAAAGTACAATACCTAAAAAATATTATTAAATTTTTCTAAAAATGTACTATGTTTTGGTGGGAAAAATTTAGTCATAGAAACCTTAAATTTGTTTTATTTTGCCTAATAGGTAATACTGCTTCCATCTCTGCTCGGCTACCCAGGACGATAGCAGACACAACTTCTGCCCATTAATGATGGTAAGTACAGTTTTATTCTTACTGTACTACCAGTGTGTGTATCATATTGTTATTAACTAGTGATGGTAAGTATATTTATTATGTTGCCATTAACTAGTGATGCTGAGCGTATTAACCCTTTAAGTGCGCAACACATCATATGATGGGTTAAGTGACTTGCAGTAACTTGTGCTCCACATCATATGATGCATTGGAGTACCGCGCAAGATTTGAAAGGCCCGCGGGTAGAGGGGACTCCCATACGCTGCTTAGGGGTTATAGTAAACAGACACCATTTTGTAAAAAAAAATCCAGCTCACGCTACCATCGCGTGGGAGGCATCAGTTACCCAGCAGCCACCATGTCGAGCGCACGGCCGAACGCTTATCGGGCGCGCACCACGCAATCACTCGTCCAAGAGCAAATAACCAGTGAATTATTTTCTGATGGTGAGGAAAGTAATTTTGATAACTGATATTGATAAAGACTACACACAATTGACCGATGATAGTAGCACTGACAGTGAAAATGAGATACAGCCGCCTCCCATGGCGAGGCCTATACTGTATGCTCACCCATACCACTTAGCCCAGTGTCTACTCCAATTCACCCTCGACCACACAGTTCATGTGATTATTTAGAGTCTGAGGATATTTTCGGTAACAAGTCAGAGGAAGGTGACTCTTTTTCTGGTTTTAGTGAAGTGGAATCAGAACATAGTGTTACCGAGCCTGGTGCCAGTACCAGTGGTGTTACTGGGCAAGAATTTGTTACGTCAGCAGTGTCTCGCCCAGCCAAGCGCCGCCGCATGGAACACGCCGCCGAGGCACCAAGAGTAGTGTAGTGATGGTGATGTTCTCGGGTAGTGTACTCACCTAGTTGTGCTTGCGGGGGATGAGCTCTGGCTCTTTGGTCCCGCCTCTCAACTGTCAATCAACAGGTGTACAGGTTCCTGAGCCTATTGGGCTCTATCATATCTACACTTGAAACTGTGTATGGAGTCAGCCTCCACCATATCACTTCCTAATGCATTCCATTTGTCAACCACTCTGACACTAAAAAAGTTCTTTCTAATATATCTGTGGCTCATTTGGGCACTCAGTTTCCACCTGTGTCCCCTAGTGCGTGTGCCCCTTGTGTTAAACAGCCTGTCTTTATCAACCCTGTCGATTCCCTTGAGAATCTTGAATGTGGTGACCATGTCCCCCCTAACTCTTCTGTCTTCCAACGAAGTGAGGTTTAATTCCCGTAGTCTCTCCTCGTAGCTAATACCTCTCAGCTCGGGTACTAGTCTGGTGGCAAACCTTTGAACCTTTTCCATTTTAGTCTTATGCTTGACTAGATATGGACTCCATGCTGGAGCCGCATACTCCAGGATTGGTCTGACATATGCGGTATATAATGTTCTGAAAGATTCCTTACACAAGTTTCTAAAGGCCGTTCTTATGTTAGCCAACCTGGCATATGCTGCTGATGTTATCCTCTTGATATGAGCTTCAGGGGACAGGTCTGGCGTGATATCAACCCCAGGTCTTTCTCTCTGACTCTTGAAGTATTTCATCTCCCAAATGGTACCTTGTATCTGGTTTCCTGCTTCCTACCCCTATCTTCATTACATTACATTTGCTTGGGTTAAACTCTAACAGCCATTTGTTCGACCATTCCTGCAGCTTGTCCAGGTCTTCTTGAAGCCTCAAACTGTCCTCCTCTGTCTTAATCCTTCTCATAATTTTGGCGTCGTCAGCAAACATTGAGAGGAATGAGTCTATACCCTCTGGGAGATCATTTACGTATATCAGAAACAGGATAGGTCCAAGTACAGAGCCCTGTGGGACTCCACTGGTGACTTCACGCCAGTCTGAGGTCTCACCCCTCACTGTAACTCTCTGCTTTCTATTGTTTAGGTACTCCCTTATCCACTGGAGCGCGCTACCAGTTACTCCTGCCTGTTTCTCCAGCTTATGCATCAACCTTTTATGGGGTACTGTGTAGTGTGGTGGATGTTCACGTGCTTCCACCTTATGTGCACGTAGCGGCCGTACTGTGCGTAAACGGGCTTCAGCTCCTGGTCCGCTGTGTACATCACTTCCTCGCCGTCGTGCCCCTGTTGCGTCTCGCAGGACACCAGGTGTACTAGTGTGGAGTGATGGTGCTGGTTTTATTCCTCGAATTCCTGCCTTTGACAATAAAGATGGGATTACCGAGCTTTTTCCTGATAATGGAGAGGATATGAGTGAATTTTACACTCATATCCTATTTTATTTTACAGCATTCTATGATGAGCCGCTCATGGAATATATTGTACACCAAACGAACCTTCATGCGGCTCATCTCATTAGAAGAGAGATAACAGAATTTTCATGATTGCAACATTGGAAAACCACCAATGTAGGTGAAATGTATGTGTTTTTAGCAATATGTATGTTGATGAAGCACTGTGTCAAACACGCTATCACAGATTACTGGAGCAAAGATCTGACTATTTCAACACCTTTCTTAGGGAAATATATATCCCGAGATAGGTTTCAGATACTCCTCAGGTGTCTGCATTTTGCAATGTAATGAGGACCGGACAGAGGATGATAGACTTTGGCGAGTGATGACACTATATGAATGAAGTGATTGATAAGTTCAGAGATTTTTACGTACCAGCACAGAAGCTGGTGATTGACGAATCCTTTGTGCTTTTCAAAGGATATGTTTCATTCAAGCAGTATATTCCCTCCAAACAAAACAGATTTGGATTGAAATTCTTTGTACTGTGTGACTGTGAAACAGGATATGTGTTACACATGATTCTGTATTCAGCTAGTGATGTAGACATTCCCGGTAACGACGAACATGGTTTCTCGGGTAGTGTGGTGAAGTCACTGATGGCACCATGGATGAACAAGGGCCACATCTTATACACAGATAATTACTATACAAGTCCATTGCTAACTAAGTTTTTGGTTGAAAATAGAACTGGATTGGTTGGCACAGTAAAGGCACGAAGGAGGGAAATGCCAGTGTTTGACGGTAGACTCTCAGTTGGTGAGTGCCAGTTACGGAAATGTGATCAAATACTCTCGGTTCGGTGGAAAGACAAGAGAGAAGTGAACATGCTGACAACCATTCATGAGGGTACAATGTTGAACAGTGGCAAGGTGAACTGTGTAACGAAAGAACCAGTATATAAGCCAGATTGTGTTCTTGACTATACTGTAATATCAACATGCGTTTGATTAATAAGGCTAACATGATGGTTGGCACTATCGAGTGTGTGCGGAAAACATTGAAATGGACGAAAAAAGATTTTTTCCATCATGTTGACATGAGCATGTTGAACTGCTATAATATGTATCTGGTGAAAACTGGACGTAAACCTAGTTTCCGTGCGTTTGCTTTTACACTTGCAACACAGTTATTAGCAAAGCTTGGTAAAGATGTCCCTGGCATGCAAAGACCAATCATGAACCCAGTGTTGCAGCATGCTGTAACACCCACGCTTGCTCACATGGAGGCCTTTCAGCAACACAGACTAAAACATTTGCCACCAGCTGGAAAGCGTGCAATAGGCCAACATGAATGCCTAGTATGTAAAACAACAAAAAGGAGAGTACAGAAACGTAAAGTGGTGCAAACATGGTGTGAAGCGTGTGCAGTTCCATTGTGTGCTGTCGACTGCTTCAACGACTACCACTCTCTCTAAGAATTCTAAATGTGCAATAATAGTGCAAAAGCCTGTACATAGTGCATGCTTGTGTGTACATATAATAATGAACATTGTGATACATAATATAATGGCATAATGGAAAACATTTGTGTGCACATGTGTATACTCGATGTATGTAACATTTATTGACAATGACTGTGATGTAACATTATGTGCAACACAATTGTGACTAATATTGCTAATAAAATAGGCCTAAACACTGTAAATAATGCCGCGAAAATAAATTCGTGGCAACTCTGGCTGCTTGAAGACCGCGCGCGACGCCTCTGGGACACACCGTGCATGAGCGATCATGCATGGTGTGACGTCATCTCCCATCTTGTCGGCTCAATTACGTCGTCGGTAAGTTCAATTGAATTTTTTGTTCTCATGGTCAGGGAACACGACTTAACAGGTTGGGAAGAAAAATTTTTTTTTTTTTTTTTTGGTATGCGCCTGTGGGTGACAAATGCTAAATAGCCCGGAGCCACACAAGGGTTATTCTTGGTGTTTTCATTACCCAGTGATGGTGAGTGTATTCATCATATTGGCATTACCCAGTGATGTTGATTGTATTAGTCATGGTATTATTCACCAGTTTTGTTGAGTGTATTAACCCTCTGAAATGCATTAGCGCCTAATTTCGCTCGATCAAGGGGTGCGCATAACACCTTAACCACTGCTCTGTGCCAAACGACAAATGCTTTTCGCCAATAACTGTCCCCACCGACAAAAGTTTTTTTTTTGTACACGGTCAAAACACGCTCGCGGTAGGTTGGATACAAAATGAACTCTTGGGAGGGGAGGACCAGTGAGAGGCAGCTTTCTTTGAAAAAAATTCCCAGAATGTCCTAGGGCTGCTCGCTGGGTTAGTATTGAGTGAGTAACCATGGGGTGGTGCACACGCCTCTGGCTCCCAAACACCTGTCCGACGCAGTGTTGAAAGATCGCTCTCTGTCGGTGAAATTCAGACCTTATAGCTTAAAGAACATAAAGGTCATGATATTGATGAAGCTAGGCGCAATAAGGACCTAACACAAAGGTCGGATGCAAGTTATACCACACCTATTAGGATGATACAGCGAGCGTATCCAGTTGTAGCTGTGAACGCCACCCATGCCCACCTATGCCATCTCCAATTTATATAAGGGATACATAGATGAATCGTTTTCTGGGTTCAGTGATGATGCATCTGATACAAGTAGCATAGATGAACAGTGTTAGCGGTTTCCATGGTGGTGTTTTCCATAGATATTTTCAAGATTAGCTGAATCTCTTCCAGAATGGCTGAATCTCTTCTAGATTGACTGACACTTGCTGTAAATGACTGAATCTTCCAGTCAGGGACCTTACAAAGCAATATTTTCAAGACTACCTTATGCATTACGAGCTCGGCTACATACCACTTTGTAACACGGATTTGGGTTTCTCTCTCTCTACTTCTCTTCCTTCTTTGCCCTCTACCCGTATTTTTACTTTTTATTCTCTACCAAGGGACTCCAAAACTTTTACCAAAGCCAACTCCACGCCACGTGGTCCTAAGACGATTGACCGACTTAGGATTCTACACCCAGTATGACGTGACCTAGGCTCTGAGCAAAACCCTAGAGTCGCCTCTACGCTGCCACCACCAGACCAGTAACACAAGAGCAATGATCGAGGTCTGGATCGATCACGCTAATTAATCAACCTAGGGGCTTGATCCCCACTATATACGATGACCTTGAGTGTGGAATAAATTACACGGTAATGATAATTCCGATTCGATGTTAGAATCGGCGCCCAATCCAACTTTACCTCGTGTGGACCACGTGACCAGGACAAGTTTACACATAAAACACATGGAAATAATGAAATGCAAAATATTAACAAATTTAATTTATTAAAAGAAAACTAAAACAAAATCTAAATATGTTCACTCCCTGTCACTTTAACACTCCCTACTTGACCTGAGTGGCAAATGAGAAGACTATCCCTATAATTAACAATAGCAACTATACCTTGGGCGACCACAGCTCTAGATGTTTGGCTGGTCTTGGGGAGAGGTAAGATGGTTGGCCTCTTATCCCAGCTGCTCCCGTTTCCACACTGATCTCTCCCTTGTCTGGTCTACCCCAGACAGACCATTGTAACCTTCCGCCTAGTCAAAGTTTCACAAAGTTACTAGCAAGGTTTAAGTTATAACAATTAACCTCTGTTGTACTTAATTGATCCAGACTGGTTGAATTATTTTACTGAAATTAAATTACACAAGCCTCTAACGGCAGAGCTGTTCCCGATCACAAAGATGGTTATTAAAACTTTGAGAAATAGTAGACCTGTCAACCCCTGATGACCTATGACCGCCGGTCACTCCGCCTTACAAGTTAGATCTGATTCGTGACGTCACTGATGGTGACTTAAACTCAATAATTAGAATACTCTTGATATTGTACCCAGTACTATTATACAATACAATTTTAATGCAAAATGAATAAAGGCTAATTTCTCTAAATTACTGAATACTATAGGATGGTTCATTATACAAAATTATGAACAAAGATGCCCGCCATTTGTGACTCAGACCTGCTAATTCCCAGGGGACTGGGCGTTGTTGAGAGGTCAGGTCCCTACTCGAACTTCTGGAACCTTCTGGAATAATTCTTACAACAGCCTAGTTTGTTACAACTTACAAGTACTAAAGCCAAGGGTGTACGTGAGTGCGTTATTTGCAAGCACACAGAAGAAAGAAACAGCGAAAATCTATCAGTACCTGGTGCAACGAGAGCGAAGTCGCGCTTTGTACCATGGACTACTTCATTGATTATTACTCACTTCCAAAGTACTGATTGTGTAATACAGTGTGTTAGTGTGTAAATAGTGTGTGAAACTATACATATTGTAATCTTAGTGAATTTTTAGCAAGTAATATTGCAACAATAAACATTGTGGATACATTACTGACACACAGTATCACAGTTCCATGGAACATTATGAACGTTCTGTTGTATACATATTGTAAATAACAAAAATATGCATCATATACAATAAAAAAACTAATAAAACAGCATTGGAAATACATAGAACAAATAATTGAAAATATATTTGTGGCAACTCACAATGCTTGAATGGCCTGCACGCTTGTTTCTGGGAGTTTCTGGTACGGGCGACCAGCCATGATGACGTCACAGCGCACCTTGTCCACGTCCCCACTGCCAAAGTAAGTGGAATTTTGTATTTATTTTTACATAGACATGTTCAGGGTTAAAAAAGCATTTTTTGGGGAACACTTGATTTCATGCGCATGGGGAATGTCACAATAAACTCGGCGCATCACAGTGGTTAAGGCACTCGTAGATATATTGTAGGGTTCAAAACTTGGGTACAAGATGGATTCCTGAGGTGTTTGCCAGCTTGAAAAAAATTCCCAGCATTCCCCATGGTTGTGGGCAAGCTCATATTCAAGGTAGCAACCATTTTGTATGTATCTGTTTGTATATTGAGCTCCCAGTCTCTAGTTGGTCATGTTTTTGAGAAAACACTCTCTGATGTTGAAATACAGGGCATATTGCTTGAAGATGAGCATGCCAATGATTTTGATAACTCAAATCTGGAAAAAGACCTAAGACAGGTGTCTGATACTAGTGATACAGATATTGAAGTGAACGCTGTGGAGAGTATGTACAGTACACAGCTCTCACAGCCCTGCCATGCCGGCCTAGGTCATCACCATCAGTGGAACAACACAAATGAATTTTTGTATGTTCTCCTGAACATTTAGCGCCAAATGCAATTTGTTCGGATTATCCGGGAATGCTTTAGAGTAGGGTTCGTTAGAGTGAGGATGCACTGTAATTGAATCACTAATATGCTCACAATACTTTTTGAGTATAGCGATGGATCACATTTTATTATATAAATATATCACACTACACACTATTGAATAATATTACTCGAAAAAAAAACAGAAAAAAAAATCAAAGACATTGAAATAATTAAGTAATAATATTTTTGTGGCAACTCCCGCCTGACAGCTCGGGTGGAGCTGACTGCCTCCGATGATTACTCTGTCAACGCCTCACTTTTGCCAGACTTCCTCGCCCTATTGTGGTCAAAATATGTCACAAATTATTTTCTATTTTTCCCATGATCAGGAAACACACATGAACACTTTTATAACTTTTTCTTCAACACGTGTTGCAGGCTAAAATCGCAAGAGAGCAGCTCAAGGGTTAACAAAAACCAACTAATAATATCAGGGGTTTCGCGGCCTGATGAGGGTATCGACATCATAAAACCAAAACACGCCGAGTCCCTGATGAAGGTAATGCCATCATCAATTAACCCCTTAACTGCGTTGCCTCCAAATGTGACACCCCCGCAGTGCGCAGGAAATAAATTCTCTGGAAAAAATTCTTTTTTCTTTTTAAAGTGTCAAAAACCCTTCCCTCAGTAGGGGTATGTAAAAAAAAAGTCGAAATTGTACTTACTTTGGCTGCTATGGGGTCCGGAAGTTGGGGCGTGACGTCATCATTCCCCGTGCGCTCGTGCCGTAAGCTCTCGGGGGCGGTGGGGCGCTCGGGGCGGGGCGCGTGAGTTGCCGCGAATATATTTTCGTTCATTTTTTGCGCACCTTTCCAAATACATTTTCATTGTTTTTATGTGCCAATCCAATGTATAATGAACACGTATACTATAATATCGCAGTACAACATCCGTACTGTCCGTAGACACTGTGTTACGTGCATGAAACTTGTGTACACATATGCAGCACATATTTACTATGTATCATGCTAATTTGTGTATATATACAATCTATTTACACACTATACACTGTCACACACTATATACATTCACTATCAACACATTCAGAACACCATGTAGCAGCTGCTTCGTATGGGCCAATAGCAGCTGCCTCATATGGGCCAATAGCAGCTGCCTCGTATGGGCTAATAGCAGCTACCTCGTATGGGCCAATAGCAGCTGCCTCGTATGGGCCAATAGCAGCTGTCTCGTATGGGCCAATAGCAGCTGCCTCGTATGGGCCAACAGCAGCTGCCTCGTATGGGCCAACAGCAGCTGCCTCGTATGGGCCAACAGCAGCTGCCTCGTATGGGCCAACAGCAGCTGCCTCGTATGGGCCAACAGCAGCTGCCTCGTATGGGCCAACAGCAGCTGCCTCGTATGGGCCAACAGCAGCTGCCTCGTATGGGCCAACAGCAGCTGCCTCGTATGGGCCAACAGCAGCTGCCTCGTATGGGCCAACAGCAGCTGCCTCGTATGGGCAACAGCAGCTGCCTCGTATGGGCCAATAGCAGCTGCCTCGTATGGGCCAATAGCAGCTGCCTCGTATGGGCCAATAGCAGCTGCCTCGTATGGGCCAATAGCAGCTGCCTCGTATGGGCCAATAGGAGCATTTGGCCATGAACACATTCAGAACACCTCGAGTGAGAGCAGCCACACCCAGCCTGTCTCCCTCACTCCAACATCTTACTCGCCAACATTGCTCCTCCCACCATATTGTTATAGTTCTTATTACACATGTTCTATATACCTATCTACATGTTTTATTTACCAGAACTATGCAAGTAAGCCGGTATTGTGTCCAAACAGTACAGTGGCCACCATACACTGCATGAAAAATCACACAGCAGACGACGCTACGATTACGTCACCTCCCTCACCAAAATAGCTCCTCTCAACATTCTTCTGTTGCTGTTCTTACACTATATACACACACTATATATACCCATGTACATATGTGTTGCCCATAGCGAACCACTAAGCTAGTATGGTGAGCAAAACATTGTGTGTGTGGCAGCCACACACACAATGAGGCTACCTCAATTCTCGCCCTCCCTCCCTCATCAAAATTCCTCCTTCCACAATACTACGCACAACGCTAATTATAAACACATTCCTGCTATTATCACAATCCTGGTCACTAATTCCTGTAAATGAATAATTGACCACACGTTTATTTTGAAAAGGAACCTAAGAAATCATTTGAAGATTCCTAGATGAACGAAATAATGCTGTGGTGCTGTGGCTAGCGCTGTGAACATCGTGAACAGCATTGAATTACTGATATTTGAACATTGTACCCAGTCATTATCACACTCAGGCTCTAATATAACACTATCATAGCTAAATAATACAAGTTATATATATATTTTGACATTATTAGGCGATGCTGTGGTCACATGCTGAACAGCAGTGCTGTGCGCTCATGCTGCGAGCGCCAGCCTTGGTTGCTCACACACTACTGAGGCCCCCACACCCGGGAATGTGGACCACGATTTTTTTTAAAGATGGCGTCTGTTTACAAGAGCCCTGAGGAAGCTGATGTGAACCCCATGTAGCCGCGGGAGTTTTGAATGGAACGTGAAAAATACAAATACCCGGAGGCGCGTTGCGCAAACCAGACGTGAGCCTGCAGGCGCGTTGCGCAGTTTAAGGGTTAATGCATTTTTAAAAATCCCATTTATTGTCCGAATATTATGGGACTGGTTTTAAATGTGCCCCTTTATATTGTGAACAGTTTGATAGCAAAATGAATGACGTAGCATGAAAATTGAGGTTAGAAAGCTGAAAAGAGTACAGTTCATCCTCACTAACGAACCCCGTTCTAGCGAATTCCCAGAAGATCCGAACAAATTGAATTAGGTACTAAATGTTCAGTGGAACATACAAATGTTTGATTAAGCGAAGATTGTTCATCCAAGCAGTCACCGAGACCGAGCGTCGGAGGTGGCTGTCATCATCTATGATTCGCCAAAGTGTAAACAGTTATACAGTGTTTTATTATGCTTGCCCATTGTTTCTAGGGATAAATGGTTGAAGGATGATAAAATGGTATCAAGGGTCATTGGTGAGAGTTGTTGTCAGGGGGGGCAAGTGGTGTCAGTAGTTAGGATTTATTGTTAGGGGGGGCAGGTGGTGTAAGTTATTCTCATGGAAGGCAGGTTGTCAGTGGTGTAAGTTGTCAGGGAAGCTGGAGTAATAGTGGTGTCAGGGGAGGCAGGTTGTGTCAGTGGAGAGCTCTGGCTCGAGTTATCATGTAAATGGCAACACGTGGCTGGCGCCTCCATGCTCCACCTTGATAGTTCACTCACTGTCTGCTTTTCACCAAATTAGCTGAGAAAATGTTACCATTTCAGTTGTTTGCAACACAAAGCTCTATCATATTCCATAGTCAAAATTAACAATTTATAATAAATTGTGGTGTCAGTGGTGAGAGGATGTATTAGGGGGTGGAAAGGCGTCAGAGAAGGAGGGTGAGTAGAGACACCAGCTGACTGCTACAGCACGTGCCTGCCTCGATACTAAGCTCACTTGCTGCTTTTGACAAAATTAGGAGAGAAAATTTTACCATTTCAGTGGTTTGTAATGCATCGCTCTACCATATTCCGTAGTCAAAATGAAGAATTCATAATAATGTGTGGGGTCAGTGGTGAGGGGATGTATTGGGGGGGGGAGGGAGGGGTAAGGAGGCGGCTAGCCTCTATGCAGTCAACATTGGGTCGAGTTTCGTCGAGGTCTGGGTTCAAGGTCTGGCCTGAGGCCTGGTCTGGCCCAAGGCCTGTCAGTCTGGCTGCCACCCTCCCCCCCTCACTCCTATACCGCCAACATGCTACAACCCCTCCCCCCTCCCCTCCCGCACCTGACTACCAGCGGCCGGCCCTGACCCTCCTTCCCCTACCACCGGGGGCCGCCAACCACCCCTCCTCCTCTCTTCAGTTTGTTGAGAAAATTATATGATTTTGCTTTTTTGGATTCAATAATGCTCATATATGTAGAATTTTTAATCCAAATTGTTTGTAAGTGATTGTTCTATCAAATGCCATAGTGAAAATGAAGACTTCATAATAAATGAATTGTTTATGAATATTTATGTAGACTGATACAGTTGGCTTATGGAAATCCTGGCCATTACATCATATTTGCAGCCACCAATAACAGTCACATAGTTTTGATTTTAATATGGAATTGTTTACAATTGATTGTTCTATCATGTGCCATGTTCAAAATGATAAATACATAATAAATAGATTTTCTGTGATTTTTTGTTTTGTTGATAGTGGATGTAGGACCTTTGTTATTTTCACATGAAGGGGAGGGACAGCCTGGGGCTGACGGGTAGAACGAATTCCGCAGTGAAACGAATCGGCCTCGCCTCGTTCGAGTGAGGTCACACTGTATAAATATTTAAGTGTGGTTTGTGCGCTCACGGCCAATGCTCAGCCTTCGTTGCAGTGTGTGCCAGGTCGCTTGCCAGGCCAGCAAAAGAGTTAATCTTCCTTGGAGATTTCAATTTACCGAGTCTAAGATGGAGAATGGCAAACACAATTAGCATAGCAAGGAATGACCCGGGAAATAACCAACCACAGGTTAGAGAACTTTTGAGATTCTGTGACAAATTCTCGCTCAATCAACAGATTACAGAACCAACTAGGAACGAAAACACACTAGACTTGTTTTCTAGTGTGTTTTTGTTGTTTTCTAGTTTTCTAGACTTGTTTTCTAGTTCATCATTAGTTCACAAACAATGATGAACTAATCAGAGACATCACAATCTCAGATACTTCATACTCAGGCCATAAGCTCATTGAAGTGCGAACTAGCATAAATAATGGTAGTAGGTCTAAGAGACCCAACAAGCGAGAAGGAATATTCAATCAATTCAATTTTAACAATAAGAGGATCGACTGGGAAAAAATAAATGTAGACCTTGCAACCATTCAATGGGAGACAGTCATAAACGACAAAACTCCCACACAGGGAATAGCTCAACTGACAGCTGAAGCTTACAAGGTCTGCTTGAAGCACGTGCCTGTGAGGAGGGGCAGAAAGAGGACCACTCTAGAAAGAGAACGCAGACAACTCTACAGGAGAAGGAAAAAAATAACGGAAATGCTTCGGCAGACACAACTATCACAAGCAAAAAAAATAAGCCTAAGCAGGGAGATCGAAGAAATAGAACAAACGTTGAAGCGATCATATGAGTCTGAGGAAATGGAATTGGAACAGAAAGCTATACAAGAGATAAGGAAAAATCCGAAATATTTTTTCACATACGCAAAACCAAAATCAAAAACCTCTACCAGTATTGGACCGTTAATTACAAATGAAGGTACGTACACAGAGGACAACAAAGAGATTAGTGAAATTCTAAGACGCCAGTATGAGGCTATGTTTAGCACACCAATAAACAACATGAAAGTTGATGACCCAGACAGCTTCTTTATGAATGACATTCAAGCTGCAGATAATATAACGGATATTACCACAAACTCGAAAGACTTTGAAAGAGAAATTGACAATATGCCTATGCACTCAGCTCCTGGGCCTGACTCATGGAATTCAATATTCATAAAGAAATGTAAAGTACCAGTAGCGAGAGCACTCAGCGTAATTTGGAGAAAGAGCCTGGATACAGGGGACATACCAGCAGCACTTAAATCTGCAGATATAGCTCCGTTGCACAAGGTGGGGGGGAGTAAAGCCTTGGCAAAAAATTATAGGCCAGTTGCACTAACATCACACATAATAAAAGTGTTTAAAACGTTTGTATATAGGGTAATAACACCACAAACAGTATTGTTGGGGTGAAACTTTAGTGCGTCTGACCTTGAATGTGTGAAGGAAGCAGCCGCCACCTGACTGTGTGTAGTGACGTCTCTTAGTGCCTGAACTAACTATATCAACTTAGTTGTACAGTTGTGGTGAACAAAACATGTAGATACTTACATATAACATCTGTATATAGTGAATAAAATCAAAAACAGTATTGTGGGAGGAGAATGTGGGTGAGGGAGGGAGGAAGTAGCAGCCAGAGGCGGGCTGCCACTGGTTGCCACTGCCACTCAGCATGCCAACTTAGTGGTTCGTTATGGTGAACACGAATGTAGATACTTATATGTAACGTCTGTATATAGTGAATAAAAGCAAAAACAGTATGGTGGGAGGAGAATGTGGGCGAGTGAGTGGCTGGCTGGTGTGTGGCGGTCACTCCTCGTTGCTTTTTGACTCATATTAGCGACTTAATGGTACGTTATGGTGAACAAAACATGCAGATATTTATATATAACCTGTGTATATAGTGTAATAATCGACAAAGTATTTGTTCACTGTTTGATGAACATAATAATTGAATCAACAATATGCACACTATATTTTTGAGTACAGCGATGATTCACTCATTTTATTATATAAATATATCACACTACACACTATTGAATAATATTACAGCAAAAATACTATGAAAAATCAATCAGAGACATTGAAATAATTAGGTAATTATCTCTTTGTGGCCACTCCTGCCTGACAGCTGGCGAGCAACAGACCGCTTGGGACGCACGCTGAGTCAGCGCCTGTTTTTTGCCAGACTTCCCGCCCTATAGCGGGCAATATATGCCACTTACGATATTTTTATTATTTTTCCCATGATCAGAGAACACAAATTAACAGGTTTAAAAGAAAAAATAATTATTTTTTTGTATGCGCCTGTGGGTGACAAATGCTAAATAACTTTGAGCCACACAAGGGGTTAACCCCTTAACTGCGTTGCCTCCAAATGTGACACCCCCGCAGTGCGCAGGAAATAAATTCTCTGGAAAAAATTCTTTTTTCTTTTTAAAGTGTCAAAAACCCTTCCCTCAGTATGGGTATGTAAAAAAAAAGTCGAAATTGTACTTACTTTGGCTGCTATGGGGTCCAGAAGTTGGGGCGTGACGTCATCAATCCCCGTGCGCCCGTGCCGTAAGCTCTCGGGGGCGGTGGGGCGCTTGGGGCGGGGCGCGCGAGTTGCCGCGAATATATTTTCGTTCATTTTTTGCGCACCTTTCCAAATACATTTTCATTGTTTTTATGTGCCAATCCAATGTATAATGAATACGTACACTATAATATCGCAGTACAACATCCGTACTGTCCGTAGACACTGTGTTACGTGCATGAAACTTGCGTACACATATGCAGCACATATTTACTATGTATCATGCTAATTTGTGTATATATACAATCTATTTACACACTATATACATTCACCATCAACACATTCAGAACACCGCGTAGCAGCTGCTTTGTATGGGCCAATAGCAGCTGCCTCGTATGGGCCAATATCAGCTGCCTCGTATGGGCCAATAGCAGCTGCCCTGTATGGGCCAATAGCAGCTGCCCCGTATGGGCCAATAGCAGCTGCCTCATATGGGCCAATAGCAGCTGCCTCGTATGGGCCAATAGCAGCTGCCTCGTATGGGCCAACAGCAGCTGCCTCATATGGGCCAATAGCAGCTGCCTCGTATGGGCCAATAGCAGCTGCTTCGTATGGGCCAACAGCAGCTGCCTCGTTAGGGCCAACAGCAGCTGCCTCGTATGGGCCAATAGCAGCTGCCTCGTATGGGCCAATAGCAGCTGCCTCGTATGGGCCAATAGGAGCTGCCTCGTATGTCCAATAGGAGCTGCCTCGTATGGGCCAATAGGAGCTGCCTCGTATGGGCCAATAGGAGCATTTGGCCATGAAAACATTCAGAACACCTCAAGTGAGAGCAGCCACACCCAGCCAGTCTCCCTCACTCCAACATCTTACTCGCCAACATTGCTCCTCCCACCATATTGCTATAGTTCTTATTACACATGTTCTATATACCTATCTACATGTTTTATTTACCAGAACTATGCAAGTAAGCTGGTATTGTGTCCAAACAGTACAGTGGCCACCATACACTGCATGAAAAATCACACAGCAGACGACGCTACGATTACGTCACCTCCCTCACCAAAATAGCTCCTCTCAACATTCTCCTGTTGCTGTTCTTACACTATATACACACACTATATATACCCATGTACATATGTGTTGCCCATAGCGAACCACTAAGCTAGTATGGTGAGGAAAACAAGAGTGGCAGTCACACACACACAATGAGGCTACCTCAATTCTCGCCCTCCCTCCCTCATCAAAATTCCTCCTTCCACAATACTACGCACAACGCTAATTATAACCACAATCCTGCTATTATCACAATCCTGGTCCCTAATTCCTGTAAATGAATAATTGACCACACGTTTATTTTAAAAAGGAACCTAAGAAATCATTTGAAGATACCTAGATGAACGAAATAATGCTGTGGTGCTGTGGCTAGCGCTGTGAACATCGTGAACAGCATTGAATCACTGATATTTGAACATTGTACCCAGTCATTATCACACTCAGGCTCTAATATAACACTATCATAGCTAAATAATACAAGTTATATATATATTTTGACATTAGGTGATGCTGTGGTCACATGCTGAACAGCAGTGCTGTGCGCTCATGCTGCGAGCGCCAGCCTTGGTTGCTCACACACTACTGAGGCTCCCACACCCGGGAATGTGGACCACGATTTTTTTTAAAGATGGCGTCTGTTTACAAGAGCCCTGAGGAAGCTGATGTGAACCCCATGTAGCCGCGGGAGTTTTGAATGGAACGTGAAAAATACAAATACCCGGAGGCGCGTTGCGCAAACCAGACATGAGCCTGCAGGCGCGTTGCGCAGTTTAAGGGTTAAACATAATACAGGGTACATAACACAATCAAATTTGCCCATAGTAGGTAAGCACCATGTAAAGAATTTGGGAATAATGATGTCTAACGACCTAATGTTTAGGGAGCATAACCAAGCAAATATTGCGTCAGCCAGAAAAATGATGGATTACGAGAACTTTCAAATCCAGGGATCCCATCACAATGGTTGTGCTCTTCAAATAACTTGTGTTGTCGCATCATGAGTACTGCTCAGTACTCACTTTACCCTTCAGAGCAGGAGAGATTGCAGAAATAGAGGGAGTACAGAGAACATATACGGCATACATAGACCCGATAAAGCACCTAAATTATTGGGATCGTCTCAAAGCCCCCCAAATGTACTCGCTAGAAAGTCGACGAGAGAGATATCAAATAATATACATATGGAAAATACTAGAGGGCCAGGTTCCAAATCTACACTGTAAAATAATAACATACTGGAGTGAATGATACGAAAGAAAAAGCTCAATAAAACCAGTGAAGAGCAGGGGTGCCATAGGCACAGAGAACACTGTATAAACGTCAGTGGTCCGCGGTTGTTCAACATTCTCCCGGCAAGCATAAGAAATATTGCTGGGACAACCGTGGACATCTTCAAGATAAAACTAGATAGGTTTCTCCAAGGAGTGCTGGACCAACCTGGCTATGGTGGGTATGTGGGCCGCTCCAAGCAACAGCCTGGTGGACCAAACTCTCACAAGTCAGAGTTTGAGGAGTAGAGAGTACTCCTCAAGTACTTCCAGTAGAGTAGAAGTAGAACAACTCCCAGAACCCCATCAAGCAGGTAAACTGCCTCTAGATACAATGAAGATAAGCCTTAGGCTACACAATGAAACTTGTAAAAGCAACTGTATTGCTGCTGCCTCTAATATCAATTGGGAGTTTGAAATAGGTGACATAGTGATTATCAACCTTGTAGTGCAAACATTTCTTCACAAAACTTTTAGCCTTGCCTTAAGGCTACCTTGAGGTGTTTTCTGGGCTTAGCGTCCCCGCTGCCCGGTCGTCGACCAGGCCTCCTCGTTGCTGGATTGGTCAACCAGGCTGTTGAATGCGGCTACTCGCAGCCTGACGTATGAATCACAGCCTGGTTAATCAGGTATCATTTGGAGGTGCTTATTGAGTTCTCTCTTGAACATTGTGAGGGGTCGGCCAGTTATGCCTCTTATATTTAGTGGAAGCGTGTTGAACAGTATCAGGCCTCTGATGTTGACAGAGTTCTCTCAGAGTACCTATTGAACCTCTGCTCTTCAATGGGGGTATTCTGCACATGCTGCCATACCTTCCGGTCTCAAATGATATTATTTCTGTGTGCAGATTTGGGACCAGCCCCTCTACTATTTTCCACGAGTAAATTACAGTAGTTGCATGTCTCTGCACCTTTTCCAGTTTGTTGATGTGCTGCTTAAGATATGGGCACCATACAACCACTGCATATTCCAGTTTTGGTCTGACAATAGTTGTGAATAATTTCTTTAGTATTTTGCCATCCATGTATTTAAAAGCAATTCTGAAGTTAGAAAGTGTAGCATTGGCTCTTCACACAATGTTCTTTATGTGGTCCTCAGGTGATAGCTTTTTATCTAGAACCACTTCTAGATCTCTTTCTTTATCCAAATTCTTTAAAGATTTCTCACATTTCATAGAGGTGTCTGAATATAAAGTGAAAAAAATGCCAAAGGAGCTAAGTAAGAACAAAGCATTTGGTCCAGATGGAGTTTCACCATGGGTTTTGAGAGAATGTGCACTTGAGCTCAGCATTCCACTTAACAGATTTTTTCAGGCATCCCCGTGAACAGGAGTCCTAGCAGATGTGTGGAAAAAGGCTAACACAGAACAAATGTTTGCACTACAAGGTTGATATTCACTCTACTACCTATTTCAGATTCCCTGTTGATATTAGAGGCAGCAGCAATCTACAACAGTGGCAGCAGGGAAGATCCCATCAAATATAGACCTGTATCATTGACAAGTGTTACAGTATAGTGAAAATTTTGGAAAAAACCAGCGTTGAATGTAATGAAACGCCATTTTCTGGGTGAGACCCGGAGGCTCCCCGGAGCTTTACCAGGCTGATATGCTAATGTCAGACTTTGGCATCAGTCATGTGTATGGAGTTCAAGGGCCTACCGGGGACCACGGCCAGAACCTGGCCCCCTCAGAGAGGCAAGGGGAGCAATGGCCTATAGAATGGCTTATGCATCGTTAACGATGCATAAGCAACAGGGCTCCATTAAGGAACATATAATCTCTTCCCACAACCAGACCATCACCAGAGAAGTCTTATCAAAAAACACATAAATCATCGATAGATACAGCGATAGCAGGCGGCTTGATATCTGCGAGGCACTACACATTAAGAAGTCGATACCAGCAATCAACAGCCAATTAATGCACAACTATATTCTACCCACTTCAAGACTCCGCACCAATATAGGCCCATTGCAGGGTCTTACATTCTTCCTTTTAACTTACAAAATATTATACCCATTGTTTCGTGTTTTGTCTTGTGTTGAAAATTTGTTTTCACCTCATCCAAAACTGTTGTAACATATCACCTCACCCAAATGCAGGTATAAAATCAAAGCTGTTTAACCCTTACACTGCTCAGGGGTCCTGGGGACATTTACACCCCTGTGCGCAAGAAAAAAAAAAATTCAACATTTTTTTTTCGTCTTCTAGACATGTTAATTTGTGTCCCCTGAGCACGGGAAAAATAAAAAAAATCGTAGGTGACATATTTTGGGCGCAATTGACCGAGAAAGTCTGGCAAAAAGTGGGCGTTGACAGAGCGGTCGTCAGACCCGGTCAGCGTCACCCGCGCTGACAGGTGGGAGTTGCCACAAAGATATTATTACCTAATTGTTTCAATGTCTTCGATTGATTTTTTCTTAGTTTTTTTGCAGTAATATTATTCAGTAGTGTGTATTGTAATATATTTATATAATAAAAGTGGTGAATAATCACTATACTCAAAAGTATGATGTGCATATTAGTGATTCAATTATTATGTTTATAAAACCATAAACAAATAGTTTTGCTGCTTTTACACTCTATACACAGGTTATATATAAGTATCTGCATGTTTTGGTCACCATAACGAACCACTAAGTTGGTATTGAGAGTCGAAAAGCAACGAAGAGTTACCACCACACACCAGCCAGCCACTCGCTGCCACTCCCTCAACACACGCACTAAACTTTCTTCCCCCAACAATACCATTTGTGGTGTTATTACACTATATACAGACGTTATATATAAGTATGTATATATTTTGTTCACCACAACTGTACAGCTAAGCTGAAATAGTTAGTTCAGGCACTAAGAGTCGTCGCTATACACAGATGGCGGCTGGCGGCTCCCTCACTCATTCAAGGTCACACGCACTAAACTTTCTCCCCCAACAATACTGTTTGCAGTGTTATTACCCTATATACACATGTTATATATAAGTATCTACATGTTTTATGCACCGTAACTATACACCTAAGCTTGTAGTGCGCCCAAAGAGCATAGTGGCCACCCTCTAAACAGCTAGACAAATCGTGCAGACGACGTCACCTCCGTCACCCATATGGCTCCTCCCAGCATAATCCTTTTGCTGTTAATACACTAATACACACATTATATATAAGTATCTACATTTGTGTTCACCATAGAGAACCACTGACCTGGTATGGTGAATGCAAACAATAACAGGTGGCCACACAGTCAGTAAACGATGCTGTCTCTCTCCGTCTCTCAGCATCACTCCTCCCACAGCGCTAATTATTACAACATTCCTGCTATTATCACAACCCTGGTTATTTATATCAGTCAGGGGTCATCTGTAATATTGTCATCGCTAAATAATAACAATTATATATTTATTTTGACATTTTTCGGCGATGCTGTGGTCACAAGCTGAACAGCAAAGCTGTTCGCTCATGCTGCGTGCGCCAGCCTTGGTTGCTCCAACAGTACTGTGCCTCTTACACCTGAGAATATTGCCCACGATTTGTTTAAAAAATGGCGTCTGTTTACAAGAGCCCTGAGGAAGCTTCTGTGAACCCCGTGTAGCCGCGGGCCATTTGAATCGGGCCTGGCACCCTATGGCGTATATATACTCCATGCACATCGTGGGACATGTTACTCAGGGCGTATATATACACCATGCGCAGTTTAAGGGTTAAACTCTGTTTAGTGTTTGTAAGTTATAGTTGTGTGTGTGTAAACTAAAGTCTTTGAAAATGTAATAAGTTATTACGAAACGCATTCAAGTGTCGCGTCAAACTAGAAATAAAAATGAATTTTGGAGAATTGATTTTTCAATTACCATCGACAGTGAAAACAAACATAAGAAATATGGAGAAAATTCGTGTTAGAATTATTAATCTTACTTTTTAGGTCATATTTAATAATATATGTCTACAGGAAAGACTGCTACCAAAATATACTAATATATATATATATACAGTGTATGTATATATATATATATATATATATATATATATATATATATATATATATATATATATATATATATATATATATATATATATGTCGTACCTAGTAGCCAGAACGCACTTCTCTGCCTACTATGCAAGGCCCGATTTGCCTATTAAGCCAAGTTTTCATGAATTAATTGGTTTTCGGCTACCTAACCTAACCTAACCTATAAAGATAGGTTAGGTTAGGTTAGGTAGAGTTGGTTAGGTTCGGTCATATATCTATGTTAATTTTAACTCCAATAACAAAAAATTGACCTCATACGTAATGAAATGGGTAGCTCTATCATTTCATAAGAAAAAAATTAGAGAAAATATATTAATTCAGGAAAACTTGGCTTATTAGGCAAATCGGGACTTGAATAGTAGGCCGAGAAGTGCATTCTGGCTACTAGGTACGACATATATATATATATATATATATATATATATATATATATATATATATATATATATATATATATATATATATATATATATACATACACTGTATATATATATATATATTAGTATATTTTGGTAGCATTCTTTCCTGTAGACATATATTATTAAATATGACCTAAAAAGTAAGATTAATAATTCTAACACAAATTTTCTCAATATTTCTTATGTTTCTTTTCACTGTCGATGGTAATTGAAAAATCAGTTCTCCAAAATTCATTTTTATTTCTAGTCTGACGCCACATTTGAACGCGTTTCGTAATAACTTATTACATTTTCAAAGACTTTAGTTTACACACACACAACTATAACCTGCAAACACTAAACAGATTTCTTACTATGCTATAATTCAAATGTTTTTCATTTTATATACCTGCATTTGGGTGAGGTGATATGTTACAACAGTTTTGGATGAGGTGAAAACAAACTTTCAACACAAGATAGAACACGAAATATTGGGTAAAGTTAAAGGGGAAGAATGGAAGTAAATGCAAAGGGCCTATTGGCCCATATTTCTTGATGCTTCTACAGTATATTGGTGCGGAGTCTTGAAGTGGGTAGAATATAGTTGTGCATTAATTGGCTGTTGATTGCTGGTGTAGACTTCTTAATGTGTAGTGCCTCGCAGATATCAAGCCGCCTGCTATCGGTGTATCTATCGATGATTTCCGTGTTTTTTGTTAAGACTTCTCTGGTGATAGTATGGTTGTGGGAAGAGATTATATGTTCCTTAATGGAGCCCTGTTGCTTATGTATCGTTAATCGCTTGGAAAGTGATGTTGTTGTCTTGCCTATATACTGAGTTCTTTGAGGCTTACAGTCCCCAAGTGGGCATTTGAAGGCATAGACGACATTGGTCTCTTTCAAAACGTTCTGCTTTGTGTCTGGAGAGTTTCTCATGAGTAGGATGGCAGTTTTCTTGGTTTTATAGTAAATCGTCAATTGTATCTTCTGATTTTTGTCTGTAGGGATAACGTTTCTATTAACAATATCTTTCAGGACCCTTTCCTGCATTTTATGAGCTGTGGAAAAGAAGTTCCTGTAAAATAGTCTAATAGGGGGTACAGGTGTTGTGTTAGTTGTCTCTTCAGAGGTTGCATGGCGTTTCACCTTCCTTCTTATGATGTCTTCAACGAAACCATTGGAGAAGCCGTTGTTGACTAGGACCTGCCTTACCCTACAAAGTTCTTCATCGACTTGCTTCCATCCTGAGCTGTGGCTGAGAGCACGGTCGACATAAGCGTTAAGAACACTCCTCTTGTACCTGTCTGGGCAGTCACTATTGGCATTGAGGCACATTCCTATGTTTGTTTCTCTAGTGTAGACTGCAGTGTAGAAACCTCCGCTCCTTTCCATGACTGTTACATCTAGAAAGGGCAGCTTCCCATCCTTTTCCATCTCGTAGGTGAAACGCAACACAGAATTTCGCTCAAATGCCTCCTTCAGCTCCTGCAGATGTCTGACCTCAGGTACCTGAGTAAAAATGTCGTCAACATACCTGCAGTATATGGCCGGTTTCAACTTCATGTCGACTAAGACTTTTTGCTCGATGGTACCCATGTAGAAGTTTGCAAACAGGACACCTAGGGGAGAACCCATGGCATCATAAGAAGGAAAGTGAAACGCCATGCAACCTCTGAAGAGACAACTAACACAACACCTATACCCCCTATTAGACTATTTTACAGGAACTTCTTTTCCACAGCTCATAAAACAGAGGAAAGGGTCCTGAAAGATATTGTTAATAGAAACGTTATCCCTACAGACAAAAATCAGAGGATACAACTGACGATTTACTATAAAACCAGAAAAACGGCCAGCCTACTCATGAGAAACTCTCCAGACACAAAGCAGAACGCTTTAAAAGAGACCAACGTCGTCTATGCCTTCAAATGCCCACTTGGGGACTGTAAGCTCCAAAAAACCCAGTATATAGGCAAGACAACAACATCTCTTTCTAGGCGTTTAACGATGCATAAACAACAGGGCTCCATTAAGGAACATATAATCTCTTCCCACAACCAAACCATCGCCAGAGAAATCCTAGTAAACAACACAGAAATCATCGATAGATACAGCAATAGCAGGCGGCTTGACGTTTGCGAGGCACTACACATTAAGAAGTCAACACCAGCAATCAACAGCCAATTAATGCACAACTATATTCTACCCACCTCAAGACTCCGCTCCAATATAGAAGCATCAAGAAATATGGACCAATAGGCTTTCTACAATCACTTCCATTTCAATACCCATTGTTTCGTGTTCTGTCTTGTGTTGTTGAAATTAATACCCTATTAATGCCACCTCTTGTTCTGTCTTGTGTTGATGAAATTAATACCCTATTAATGCCACCTCACCCCATCCACCTCACTCAAATGTAGATATAAACAAAATCGGAGATGCGTAAGTTCTATTCAGTTGTGTATTTGTAAACTAAAGTCTTTGAAAATGTAATAAGTTTTACGAAACGCGCTCGTGTCGCGTCAGACTAGAAATAAAAATGAATTTGGAGAATTGATTTTTGAATTACCTCCAACAGTGAAAAGAAATGTACGAAAGATTGAGAAAATTCGTGTTAGAATTATTAATCTTACTTTTTCGGTCATATTTAATAATATATATATTTATATATATATATACTGTACTTTATAAATCAAATAGATAAGATTTGGTGGTCTTATCACCACCAAATCAACTAAGCCCAGATTTGTGTGAGACCAATAGTCAATTTATCCATCATGGTTATGTTTGGTGAAGAGTATCACTCAATCTCAACAGTCCTGTAACGTAATTGTGTGTTCCCATAGTAAGTGTAAAATAATCCAGAGTTGTTCAATAAAACCCATGTGTTAAGATGTAACCCACAGTGTACTTATTGTCCAACTTAGACTAAGAATACTTGATCCTTCCCCCATTATCACATACGATACATACATTTCCTTCCATTATTCTTAATAAAGTAAGGACGGGTTTTGTTAGTCTGTACTCTTGGGTACGGCTTATAAACTTATATACGGCCCTGCTGCTGCAATGTGTTACCAAAATATATTATCCCATACTCCGGGATATGTTTATAAAAAATATTGGCCTTGCTGTGAATGTGTTAATCTGTCAGTAATATTAACCCTGCTTTGAAATAGCTAATGCAAAGAATGTATAAAAATATGTAATTTGTATTAGTAAATAAAGTACTGTAATATTAGTTTTAGTTGTAAATACATCTAGCAAACTAAATATTCTTTTCCACAGGATAACAAGCCAGAGGAATGTTCAGTGTGTTTTAACGATTATGCCGAAAATCGGCTACGACCTCGCACACTGCCATGTGGCCACACATTCTGCTCCCAGTGTATTGACAATGCTATCAAGAATGGTCAGCTGACCTGCCCCAGCTGCCGTGCCGAGCACGCTGCCACAGCCTCTACTCAGTTCCCAATTAACTATGCTGTGGAGGCTTTAGTTAGGAAACTCAAAAATATCCAGCTAACAACTGAGGAAGTAGTGCCAGCAAAACCTTATGAAGGTTCTGCCAAAGGCATCAGTAAGACATTACGTTCCATGGTGCAGGAGCAGATGAGCAGCATCAGCCGCCTCATTACTAGCTGTGAAGAGGTACTGTCCCAGCTGGGGGAGTACCGGGGGCAGTTGGGGGACTGGAAGACTCATCACCTCCAGCTCCAGGACAGACTCTATGCTCTGGTAGAGCAGAATAAGTCAGCAATGAAACTCTTGGAACTGGAGGATACCAGTGTGGTGGATATGACAACACAAGGAGAGGAAGGGAAGACTCAGCTGCAGGCCATGTTGGGGAGCCTCAACACAGTCAACACAGCACAGGAAGTATTCATGACCATCAATGAAGTTGACCAATGCAACATGGAGGTAGAAAATTGGCTCCGGAAGTGCCAGGAACTCTTCCCAGATGTCAAGACTGTCCACACCTCAGTGAAGGTACGCTGCTGAAGGTCACATTGTTCTCACCCAACTGAGTGTAGTATTGCCTCTATATAAACACTTTTGACATGGACACACATCAAGATGAGAGTAGACTTTATATATAGGAAACTTTTTGTTCTAACACCTGAAACATTTTTATTAATAAAGTCAACTGTCATCTTGGTGTTTCTCTACACTGTGGTCAGTGTAGAAAAACATTACTTATATTGTCAAATTACTTTACTCAGAGGCTGATGCTTCATTTACTCAGAGCCAGGTTCCGCCATTAATGTTTGTGTTGGCAATGACAGGTGCAGGAGACCATGAGGGAGGCCCTGGAGATGATGTCCACAGAGACAAGTGCCACAGCTGACCCCGTACACCTGGGAGACTCAGCCTCCACTATTAATGTTTGTGTTGGTAATGACAGGTGCAGGAGACCATCAAGGAGGCCCTGGAGATGATGACCACAGAGACAGGTGCCACAGCTGACCCCATACACCTGGGAGACTCAGCCTCCACCATTAATGTTTGTGTTGGTAATGACAGGTGCAGGAGACCATCAGGGAGGCCCTGGAGATGATGACCACAGAGACAGGTGCCACAGCTGACCCCGTACACCTGGGAGACTCAGCCTCCACCATTAATGTTTGTGTTGGTAATGACAGGTGCAGGAGACCATCAGGGAGGCCCTGGAGATGATGACCACAGAGACAGGTGCCACAGCTGACACCGTACACCTGGGAGACTCAGCCTCCAGCATCATGAATAAAGTTCAGGAAATCACTGGAGAGATCCACCAGAAGCAATTAACAGTAAGTTTCTGATTTCCTCTCATAGGTCATATCACAAGATATTGAGTTGCGTTTTGAGGAGAGGAAGCCTGTTCTTAGGTTTATCGAGGTTCCCCAAGGTCAACTACTGACTTTCCTTAACATACAATGCACAATAGTTGCCTAACTCCTGGATAAATATTTACTGGTAGGTGAACAGACCTATCAGGTGAAAGGAAGCATGTGAACCATTTCTGTCCTGCATGGTGATTGAACCTGTGATCCTCTATTGAACCCGGGATCCTGGCTCCCCTCACAGAGGCACAGAGAGCGGGTGACACTCCACCAACCAACCGGGAAAGCATTCAGGAAGACAGTGAACCAAAACAGACCACTGCTGGGTTCGAAGAGACTGAAGCCTTAGAACTGCCAACAAACTCCCAGACAATGCCAGCATAAACCTCCCTGCCAGAAGAGGAGGCTGGAATTTCAGGTCCAACACCAACCCCCTGCCAGTAGAGGGGGAGTGGAGCTACGGGTCCAGCACCAACCCCCTGCCAGTACAGGGAGGCTGGAGCTACAGGTCCAGCACCAACCCCCTGCCAGTACAGGGAGGCTGGAGCTACAGGTCCAGTACCAACCCCCTGCCAGTACAGGGAGGCTGGAGCTACAGGTCCAGCACCAACCCCCTGCCAGTAGAGTGAGGCTGGAGCTACAGGTCCAGCGGTCCAGCACCAACCCCCTGCCAGTACCTGGTTGATACCTAGTTGATGGGGTTCTGGGAGTTCTACTCCCCAAGCCCAGCCCGAGGCCAGGCTCGACTTGTGAGATTTTGGTCCACCAGGCTGTTGCTTGGAGCGGCCCGCAGGGCCACATACCCACCACAGCCCGGCTGATCCGGAACTTCTCTTAGAAAACCGTCCAGTTTTCTCTTGAAGATGTCCACGGTTGTTCCGGCAATATTTCTTATAGTCCCTGGGAGGACGTTGAACAAGCGCTGACCTCTGATGTTTATACAGTGCTCTCTGATTGTGCCTATGGCACCCCTGCTCTTCACTGGTCCAATCATGCATTTTCTTCCATATTGTTCACTCCAGTACGTTGTTATTTTACTGTGTACATTTTGGACCTGACCCTTCAGTATTTTCAGTGTGTATATTATTTGGTAACTCTCTCGTCTCCTTTCTAGAGAGTACATTTGGAGAGTTTTGAGACGATCCCAATAATTTAGGTGTTTTATCTCGTCTATGCGTGCCGTATATGTTCTCTGTATTCCCTCTAATTCAGCAATCTCTCCTGCTCTAAAGGGGGGACTGAGTACTGAACAGTACTCGAGACGGAACAACACAAGTGACTTGAAGAGTACAACCATTGTGATGGGATCCCTGGATTTGAAAGTTCTCGCGATCATTTTTCTGGCTGATGCGATATTTGCTTGGTTATGCTCCCTAAATGTTACATCGTCGGACATCATTATTCCCAAATCCTTGACATGCAGTAGAGGTGGGCTAAAGCTACAGATCCAGAACCAACCCCCTGCCAGTAGAGAGGGGCTGGAGCTTTAGGTCCAGCACCAGCCCCCTGCCAGTAGAGGTGGGCTGGAGCTACAGGTCCAGAACCAACCCCCTGCCAGTAGAGGGGGGCTGAAGGTACAGGTCTAGCACCAACCCCCTGCCAGTAGAGGGGGGGCTGGAGCTACATTTCCCACACCAACCCCCTGCCAGTATAGTGGTTGGCTGGAGCTACAGGTCCAGAATCAACCCCCTGCCAGTAGAGGGGGGGGGGCTAGAGCTACAGGTCCAGGACCAAGCCCCTGCCATTAGAGGGGGCTGGGGCTACAGATCCAGCACCATCCCCCCCTGCCAGTAGAGGGGAGGCTGGACCTACAGGTCCAGCACCAACCCCCTGCCAGTAGAAAGGGGCTGGGGCTACAGATCCAGCACCATCCCCCCTGCCAGTAGATGGGGGGGGGGGGCTGGAGCTACAGGTCCAGCACCAACCCCCTGTCAGTAGAGGGGGACTGGAACTACAGGTCCAGCACCAACCCCCTGCCAGTAGAGGGAGGGCTGTAGCTACAGGTCCAGCACCAACTCCCTGCCAGTAGAAGGGGGCTGGGGCTACAGGTCCAGCACCATCCCTCCCCCTGCCAGTAGAGTGAGGCTGGAGCTACAGGTCCAGCACCAACCCCCTGCCAGTAGAGGGGAGGGGCTGGAGCTACAGGTCCAGCTTCAACCCCCCTGCCACTAGAGGGGTGGGGCTAGAGCTAAAGTTCCAGAATCAAACACATGCCAGTAGAGGGGGGCTGGAGCTACAGGTCCACCACCAGTCCCCTGCCAGTTGGGAGAGAGGGGGGGGGGGGTTGGAGCTACAGGTCCAGCACAGACCCCCTGCCAGCAGAGGGGGGCTGGAGCTACAGGTCCAGCACCAAACCCCTGCCAGTAGAGGTGGGCTGGAGCTACAGGTCCAGAACCAACCCTCTGCCAGTAGAGGGTGGCTGGAGCTTCAGGTCCAACACCAACCCCCTGCCAGTAGAGGGGGGCTTAAGATAGAGGTCCAGCACCAACCCCTTTCCAGTAGAGGGGGGGGGGGCTGGAGCTACGGGTCCAGCACCAACCCCCTGCCAGTAGAGGGGGGGCTGTAGCAACATCTCCAACACCAGCCCTTGCCAGAAGAGTGGGGCTGGAGTTACAGGTCCAGCTCCATCCCCCTGCCAATAGAGGGAGGTTATCTTGAGGTTATCTTGAGATGATTTCGGGGCTTTAGTGTCCCCGCGGCCCGGTCCTCGACCAGGCCTCCACCCCCAAGAAGCAGCCCGTGACAGCTGACTAACTCCCAGGTACCTATTTACTGCTAGGTAACAGGGGCATTCAGGGTGAAAGAAACTTTTGCCCATTTGTTTCTGCCTCGTGCGGGAATCGAACCCGCGCCACAGAATTACGAGTCCTGCGCGCTATCCACCAGGCTACGAGGCCCCCTCGTAGGAGGCTGGAGGCTGGAGCTACTGCTCCAGCACCAACCCCCTGCCAGTAGAGTGGGGCTGGAGCTACAGGTCCAGCACCAACCCCCTGCTATTAGAGGGGGGCTGGAGCTACAGGTCCAGCACTAACCCCCTGCCAGTAGAAGGGGGCTGGAGTTACAGGTCTAGCACCAACCCCCTGCCAGTAGAAGGGGGCTGGAGCTACAGGTCCAGCATCAACCCCCTGCCAGTAGAGCGGCGCTGGAGCTACAGGTCCAGCATCAACCCCCTGCCAGTAGAGTGGGGCTGGAGCTACAGGTCCAGCACCAACCCCCTGCCAGTAGAGGGGGGGCTGGAGCTACAGGTCAAGCACCAACCCCCTGCCAGTGGAAGGGGGCTGGAGTTACAGGTCTAGCACCAACCCCCTGGCAGTAGAGGGGTGGGTTGGAGCTTCTGGTTCGGCACCAACCACTTCCCAGTAGAGGGGGGCTGGAGATACATGTCCAGCACCAACCCCCTGCCAGTAGAGGGGGGTGCTGGAGCTACAGGTCCAGCACCAGCCCCCTGCCAGTAGAGGGGGGGGCAGGAGATATAGGTCCAGCTCCAACCCGCTGCCAGTAGAGGGGGGCTGGAGCTACTGGTCCATCCGTAACCCCCTGCCAGTAGAGGGAGGGGCTGGAGCTGTAGGTCCAGCACCAACCCCCTGCCCGTAGAGGGGGCTGGAGCTGTGGATCCAGCACCAACCCCATGCCAGTAGAGGGGAGGGTTGGAGCTTCAGGTTTAGCACCAGCTTCTTGACAATAGAGGAGGGCAGGAGCTACAGGTCCAGCACCAACCCCCTGCCAGTAGAGAGAGACTGGAGCTACAGGTCTAGCACCAACCCCCTGGCAGTAGAGGGGGGAGGGGGCTGGAGCTACTGGTCCAGCACCAACCCCCTGGCAGTAGAGGGGGGCTGGAGCTACTGGTCCAGCACCAACCCCCTGGCAGTAGAGGGGGCTGGAGCTACTGGCCCAGCACCAACCCCCTGGCAGTAGAGGGGGGCTGGAGCTACAGGTCCAGCACCCCCTCCCCGCTCAGCTCGTTGTCGCCGTCTGGGGGCTTAGTGGGCGGCTGCCGGAGTGTGATGCTCCTTGGGACAGTCCTCTGTCCTTTTCTAGCCTTGTGCTCCTGCTGCCGTCCTCTCCAATTCTGCTGGGCATCTTTTCCTTTTCCTTCTGTTTCGTTTTTCTCCCCCCTCTTCTCCTATCTGCTTGCCGTTTCCTGCCGACCTTTTGCTCGTTCTGGTTCTTCCCTTGGACTTCTTCTACTTTGACGCCCGGGTGCTTGAGGAGGCATACTCTTGCACCCGTAGAACTGCAGTACCCGACGTCGAGAGCGAGGGGAACCTTTTATTGTCAATCCCCACTTCGTCACTGAACCCGATCTCGACGGACTGTCGGTTTCTTAAGGTGGCGTTTGTGGGGCGTATACTCACGACGCACCCCTAGGAGGCCCCGACAAGATCGGCGATAGCTTCTTGTTGGGTGTCCTGCCTCTAATTGTGGCTCCATGGTGGGTGTGGGGGCACATTCGTGAGTGAATTCGTAATTTCGTCAAGATGATAACCCCTGTTTCGGCTGCTTCTGGCTTACCTTTTCAGGCTCGTGGGGTGGGCGACCAAGCCCCCGAGTCGGTCCGTCTTGGAAGACCGGGCTCTGTAGCCTCTGCTGCATTGGGCCCCGACCTTGCTCCTCCTTTGGCCTCTCTGACTCCTTCCCCTGGCTCCCCTCCCTCCTCTGTGGTTGGGTCGAGCCCCAAGCCCCCAGTGGTGACTACCTCGTCCCCTGGCGCGGCTCCTTCTCTAGTTGTTACTACTGCGCCTTTTAACCCCTCTCTCTCTGGGGGTTCTCACCGCCGTTCTCGTCACGGCCGCCCTCGCTCGATTCCTTCCAGTTCTGCTACCTATCAAGCCTTGTTTGGTCCCGCTTCGTGGGCCAAATATTTTGATCTCCTCCCTCTTGATTCTGCGCCTCCTGATGATTTCTCCCTTCATCGACATCTCATTGATTCCGTGGATGCCTCCATTACTTTTAACCCCACTCGTCTCGGTACGCGTGTCGTTGCTGCTCCTTCTCAGGATGCTGCTTCCCGCTTGGCTGCCTTATCCTGCCTTGGCGAGACCCCCGTTCGGGTCTCGAAGAACGTCCAGTTGAATGCCAGTGTTGGCACTATTTTGCTCCCGCCCCATGTTGCGACCGGTGTTCGGGACCTACGCGACTGCCACGACGATATTCGACATATCCTCGCTGCCCAGGGCCATTCTATTCTCCAGGTGGACACGTTTACTCGTCCCCCTCGTGGTAGTCGCCGTCAACCCCTCCGGGTTGTGAAGATTACCTTTGATGGTAGGACCCTTCCACCCTCTGTCATTCTTGCTGGTGCCAGGTGCTCTGTCCAGGAGTACATTCCTTCTCCTCGGCTCTGCAACAAGTGCTGGAGGTTTGGGCATGGTGCCCTCCGCTGCTCCGGGACTGTCTCTCTCTGTCCTTTGTGTGGTGGCGAAGGTCACTCTAAGTCGGAGTGCGCTTCTCCCCAGGCTCGTTGCCTCAACTGCGGTGAGGCCCATCCTACCTTCTCCCGTGCGTGTGTCCATTACAAGCTTGAGGCAGCCGTCCTCAACTTGAAGCACCGGGAGCGTTTATCTTTTCCTGAGGCGAGGCGCCAGGTTCGCCGGCTCCCGCCTTACGCTAATATCTCTTATGCTCGCGTGTTGCGCTCTTCCTCTCCTCGTCCTTCCCGCCTTCCTCAGACTCACAACCGTTTCCAGGCCTTGGACCCTGATGCGCCCACTGCCCCCTCCTCTGTCCCTTTGGGTTCTCTCCCGAAGGATCCTCCTCCTGGTCCTCTGTCTGGGGTTCCCCTTCCTTCTACCCGGTCTGTCGTGTCTTGTGTGTCTCCTTCCTCGTCCCCCTCCGATCCTCCTTCCCATCCTCTTCCTCCATCTATCGGCTCTCCCCGCCGCCTGTCGGTGCGGGCGGATGTCCATCGCTCTCCTAATGGCCGTCGTGTGTGCTCTCGTTCGGCTTCTCCTGTTGAGACACTGGAATCCGTTGCCCGGTACGTAGTTGCTGGGACACCGGTCTCTTTAAGTCAGAAGCGTAAGCCTGGCTCCTCTCCTTCCTCTTCCCCGGCGGGTAAGAAGGCTTCGCTTTCTTCCTCAGCTCCTCCTTCTGGCTCTGTTGCTCCTTCCACTCCCGTTTCAGTGCTTGCGCCCCCTGTTCCTGCTATGGAGGTTTCTTTGGCCCCTGCTTCCCTTTCGGTTGCTGCTCTTGCTGGGGTGCGCTCCTCTCTTTCTACTCCCCCTCTTCCTGCTGCTGTCCTTGACTGCTCCTCTCCGTTGTCTCCTCCTCCTCCTCCTCCTCCTCCTCCTCCTCCTCCTCCGGACCCTGCCCGCCCACCTCTGATCTGTTCTCCCGTTTCCTTCCCTCCGTCTTTGCTCAGTTTACCCATGCCCCCTAACCCTGACTTTGCTGACCCTGATCCCGACCCTGATATTCTTTAACGTGCTCTGTTGGTCTTTCGCCTTTGTTTCTTCCTTGTTCTCTGTTTTTGTCCTTTCTCTTCTCGTCGTTGTCCATTCTTCAATGGAACGTTCGAGGTTATTACGCCAATTTCCTCGAACTCCAACTTCTGGTTTCGCGGTTTTCGCCCCTTTGTGTCTGTCTCCAGGAGCCGATGCTTGGTGCTCGTCCTGGTCGTTTTCGTGGCTATTCCTTTCTCTCCCCCCCCCCAGCCATTGCTGGGGCTTCTAATTCTTCTGCTCTCTTGATTCGGGCTGATGTTCCCTTTGTTCCTTTACTTTTTCCTTCGCCTCTCCATTGTTCTGCTGCTCGTATCTTTGTGGGGAAATGGTACACAGTTTGTTCCATTTATCTCCCCCCGAGTGTCCCGCTCTCTCTTCCTGATTTGAAACACCTCCTAGACTCCTTGCCGGAGCCTGTGCTCCTGCTGGGTGACTTCAATTGTCGTCATTCTCTTTGGGGTGACGTTCTGACGAATACCCGGGGTCGCCTCCTTGAGCCGTTTCTCCTCTCTTCTTCCCTGTCTCTTCTGAATTCTGGTGAGCCCACTCATTTGGACTCTCGAACTCGCACCCTTTCTTGTCTTGATCTTTCTCTCTGCTCTTCTTCTCTTTACTTAGATTTCACATGGCAGGTTCTTGATGACCTCCATGGAAGTGATCATTTCCCCATCCTTGTTTCCTTTTTCTCTTTTCGCCCTTCCCTCTCTTTCCCTAGGTGGCAGTTTGCTAAGGCGGACTGGACCCTGTTTTCCCTCAGTGCTACTCTCTCTGACCTCTCCCTTCTGCCCCTCTCTCGCGCTCTCCTCCTTTTTCATGACACTGTCTTCGACGCTGCCCTCCGCTCTATTCCTCGCTCTTCCTCTCGGGGTCCACGGAAGTGCGTTCCCTGGTGGAATGCGGACTGTGCTCGGGCTGTCCGCTGTAAGCGTGCAGCCTGGAAGAAGCACCGCCGTAGGCAGACGGCCGATTCTTTTCTTTTCTTTCGGAGAGCGAGTGCGGTGGCCCGTAGGGCCATCCGTACGGCTAAACGTGAATGTTGGGCATCTTATGTCTCGACAATTACGTCCGAAACCCCTCTGGCCCAGATCTGGAAGCGTATCCGCAAGATAGCGGGTAAGTTCGTTCCCGATGTTTCACCGGTCCTTCACCTCCATGATACTCTTGTGGCGGACCCGTTGCAGGTCGCTTCCGAACTGGGTTCCCACTTTTCTTCTGTTAGCTCTGGTCTTCATCTTCCCCAATCTTTCCTTCTTCGTAAACCTGTCCTTGAGTCTCGTCCTTTAGATTTCTGCACTCATCTTCAGCTTCCCTATAATGATCCCTTCTCTCTCTCTGAACTTCGTTCTGCCCTGGCCCTCTGCGGTTCTACGGCGGCGGGCTCCGATGGTATTCATTATGAGATGCTTCGCCATCTCCCTCCGAGCACGTCTCAGTATTTACTGAGTCTGTATAATCGGATCTGGGAGTCGTCGTCAGTCCCTGAGGACTGGCTCGATGCCGTTGTCCTCCCTGTTCGCAAACCAGGGTCTCTGGGTACTTCCCCTAAGGACTTTCGCCCTATTGCTCTCACAAGTTGTGTCTGCAAACTCTTTGAACGTATGGTTAACGTTCGTCTGATGTGGTTCCTGGAACACCATCACCACCTCTCCCCTTCTCAATTTGGTTTCCGCAAGTGCCGCAGCACGACAGATGTCCTGGTGAACTTGGAGGTCTATATACGTACTGCTTTTGCTGCGAAGACCTCCGTTGTTGCCGTCCTTTTTGACCTAGAAAAGGCTTACGACACCACTTGGCGTTATCATATCCTATCTCAACTTCATTCTTTTGGCCTTCGTGGTCATCTCCCTCTCTTTCTCCGCAGCTTCCTCTCTCGTCGTTCCTTTCGGGTGCGCCTTGGTACCGCTCTCTCTCCCCCTTTTCAGCAATACGAAGGTGTGCCCCAGGGTAGTGTTCTGAGCACTACTCTTTTTCTGGTTGCCCTCAATGGTCTTCTTTCCTCTCTTCCTTCTGGTGTCTTCTCCGCTCTCTATGTCGATGATCTTACCCTTTGTTGTCAGGGTGATGATTCGCCTCTCCTTCAACGCCGGCTTCAACTTGCGATTGATGCCGTGTCGTCTTGGGCCACAGGTCATGGCTTCAAGTTCTCTACTTCTAAGACTTGTGCCATGACTTTTACGCGGAAACGGGTTGTTCTTCGTCCCTCTTTGTCACTTTATGGTCATCCCCTTGAATACAAAGATTCCGCGAAGCTTTTGGGGTTATTCCTTGACACTCGTTTGTCTTGGTCTCCCCATATCTCTTACCTCCGTGTTGAGTGCTCTAAGTCCCTTACCCTCCTTCGGGTCTTGTCCCATACTTCTTGGGGGGCTGATAGGCGCACTCTCCTTGCTTTACATTCCTCTCTCGTCCTGTCTAAGCTCGATTATGGTTGCCCTGCTTACTCGTCTGCTTCTCCTTCTACTCTTCGCCGTCTTGATGCTTTGCACCATACTGGGTTGCGCCTCAGTTCTGGTGCCTTTCGTTCGACTCCCGTCCTTAGCTTGTATGTTGACACTGGCTTCCTGTCTCTCCAGGACCGCCGTGATCGCTACTGTCTTCGCTATCTTGCGCGGTCCTTGCAACATCCTTCCTCTCGCCTCTGTCGTGCTTTGACTTTTACCCCTCCTGCGGTTCCTGTTCCTCTTCACCACCTCCCTCTTTCTGTCCGGTTATCTCGCCTCCAGGATTCTCTTTCCATTCGTATTTCTGATGTTTCTCCTCGTGTTGTTCCTTCTTTGCCCCCGTGGAGGGTCCCTCTTCCGCGGTTTTGTACATCCTTGACTCGTATCACTAAAGCTTTTACCCCTCCTACAGTTCTAAAACGCCTTTTCCTCGAGCACTTTTCTTCTCACTCCCGCTCCGTTTCTGTCTTCACCGATGGGTCTAAGTCAGCGGACGGTGTTGGCTACTCTGTTGTTTTTCCTGATCGCACTTATATGTGTCGCTTGCCTCCGGAGACTAGCATCTTTACAGCAGAACTTTATGCTATTCTCTATGCTCTTCGTCTCCTGCTTTCTCGTTGTCAGTCTTCCTTTGTGGTTGTTGTTGACTCTCGTAGTGCCCTCATGGCTCTCGGGTGCTTTAATCCAGTTCATCCGGTAGTTGTCGAGATCCAGCATTGGCTGTTTCTCGTTCACAGTAAATTTAAGTCGGTTGAGTTTTGTTGGGTTCCCAGCCATATTGGCGTGTCTTTAAATGAGCGTGCGGATGCTGCCGCTAAGGAAGCTGTCCGCTCTTGTCCCATCTCTCGTAAAGGCATTCCGTATTCCGACTTTTACCCGGTTATCCATTCCTCAGTCCTTACCCGTTGGCAGGCTTCTTGGTTGTCTGTTACTGGTAACAAGCTACGTACTCTTAAATGTTGTGTTTCCTCGTGGCCGTCCTCCTTCCACCGTAACCGGCGGTGGGAAACAGCTCTGGCGAGGTTGCGTATTGGCCATACTCGCTTAACCCATGGTCACTTGATGGAGCGCCGCCCTGCTCCTTATTGTCCTAGTTGCATTGTCCCTCTTACGGTCGTGCATGTCCTTCTTGAATGTCCTGACTTCCAGGACGAGCGTGTGTCTTGCTTTCCGACCGCCCCTCGCGGTCACCTGTCCCTCGATAGAATTCTTGGTGACTCGGATACTTTTGATATCGTTCGCCTTATGCGTTTTTGTTCTCGTATTGGCATCCTTGGTGATATTTAGCGCCCTCTGATTATTCTGCGTATTTGATGGTGCTACATAGCCTTCCCGGTTTGGTGCCTTCTTTTGATAATTACTTACTTACTTACAGGTCCAGCACCAACCCCCTGCCAGTTGAGGGGGGCTGGAGCTACTGGTCCAGCCCTAACCCCCTGCCAGTAGAGGGAGGCGCTGGAGCTGTAGGTCCAGAACCAACCCCCTGCCACTAGAGGGGAGGGTTGGAGCTTCAGGTTCAGCACCAGCCCCTTGTCAGTAGAGGGGGCAGGAGATACAGGTCTAGCATCAACCCCCCATGCCAGTAGAGGGGGGGCTGGAGTTACAGGCCCAGCACCAACCCCTTGCCAATAGAGGGGGGGATGGAGCTACAGGTCCAGCACCAACCCCCCTGCCAATTGAGAGGGGGCTGGAGCTACAGGTCCAGCACCAACTCTCTGCAAGTAGAGGGGGGCTGGAGCTACAGGTCCAGCACCAACCCCCTGCCAGTAGAGGGGGGCTGGAGCTACAGGTCTAGCACCAACCCCATGGCAGTAGAGGGGGGGCTAAAGCTACAGGTCCAGCACCAACGCCCTTCCAGTAGAGGGAGGCTGGAGCGACTGGTCCTGAAAGAACCCCCTGCCAGTAAAGGGGGGCTGGAGATACAGATCCAACCCCCTGCCAGTAGAGGGGAGGGTTGGAGCTTCAGGTTCAGCACCAACACCTTGACAGTAGAGGGGGGGCTGGAGCTACAGGTCCAGCACCAACCCCCTGCCAGTAGAGGGGGGGCAGGAGCTACAGGTCTAGCACCAACCCCCTGACAGTAGAGGGGGGCTGGAGTTACAGGTCCAGCCCCAACCCCCTGCTAGTAGAGGGGGGCTGGAGCTACAGGTCCAGCACCAACCCCCTTCCAGTAAAGGAAGGCTGGAGCTACTGGTCTAGCACCAACCCTCTGCCAGTAGAGGGGGGCTGGAGCTACAGGTCCAGCACCAACCCCCTGCCAGTAGAGGGAGGGCTGGAGCTACAGGTCCAGCACCAACCCCCTGCCAGTAGAGGGAGGCTGGAGTTACAGGTCCAGCACCAACCCCCTGCCAGTAGAGGAGGGCTGGAGCTACAGGTCCAGCATCAACCACCTGCCAGTAGAGGGGGTTGGAGCTACAGGCCCAGCACCAACCCCTTGCCAATAGAGGGGGGGGGGCTGGAGCTACAGGTCCAGCACCAACCCCTCTGCCAGTTGAGGGGGGGGGGGGGTTTGGAGGTACAGGTCCAGCACCAACCCCCGGTCAGCAGAGGGGGGGGGCTGAAGCTATAGGGCTAACACCAACCCCCTGCCAGTAGAGGGGGGCTGGAGCTACTGGTCCAGCACCAACCCCCTGCCAGTAGAGGGGGGGCTGGAGCTACAGGTCCAGCACCAATCACCTGCCAGTAGAGGGGGGCTGGAGCTACAGGTCTAGCACCAACCCCATGCCAGTAGAGGGGGGCTGGAGCTACAGGCCCAGCACCAACCCTTCGGCCAGTAGAAGGGGGCTGGAGCTACAGGTCCAGCATCAACCCCCTTCCAGTAGAGGGGGGCTAGAGCTACAGGTCCAGCACCAACCCCCTGCCAGTAGAGGGGGGGCTGAAGCTACAGGTCCAGCACCATTCCCCTGCCAGTAGAGGGGGGCTGGAGCTACAGGTCTAGCACCAACCCCCCATGCCAGTAGAGGGGGGCTGGAGCTACAGGCCCAGCACCAACCCCTTGCCAATAGAGGGGGGGGAATGGAGCTACAGGTCCAGCACCAACCCCCCTGCCAGTTGAGGGGGAGCTGGAGCTACAGGTCCAGCACCAACTCCCTGCAAGTAGAAGGGGGCTGGAGCTACAGGTCCAGCACCAACCCCCTGCCAGTAGAGGGGGGCTGGAGCTACTGGTCCAGACTCATCCCCCTGCCAGTAGAGGGGGCCTGGAGCTACAGGTTCAGCACTAATCCCCTGACAGTAGAGGGGGGCAGGAGCTACAGGTCCAGCACCAACCCCTCTGCCATTAGAGGAGGGGCTGGAGCTAAAGGTCCAGCACCAACCCCTTTCCAGTAGCGGGGGGGGGGGGGGCTGGAGCTACAGGTCCAGCACCAACCCCCTGCCAGTAGAGGGGGCTGGAGCTACAGGTCCAGCACCAACCCCCGGTCAGCAGAGGGGGGGCTGAAGCTATAGGGCTAACACCAACCCCCTGTCAGCAGAGGGGGGGGGGGCTGGAGCTATAGGGCTAACACCAACCCCCGGCCAGTTCAGGGGAGGGTTGGTGCTTCAGGTTCAGGACCAACCCCTTGACAGTAGAGGGTGTTGGGCTGGAGCTACAGGTCCAGCACCAACCCCCTGCCAGTAGAGGGGGGGGGGCTGCAGCTACAGGTCCAGCACCAACCCCCTGCCAGTAGAGGGGGGGGGGGGCTGGAGATACAGATCCAGCACCAACCCCATGCCAGTAGAGGGGAGGGTTGGAGCTTCAGGTTCAGCACCAACCCCCTTCCAGTAAAGGAAGGCTGGAGCTACCGGTCTAGCACCAACCCTCTGCCAGTAGAGGGGGGCTGGAGCTACTGGTCCAGCCCCATCCCCCTGCCAGTAGAGGGGGCCTGGAGCTACAAGGTTCAGCACTAATCTCCTGACAGTAGAGGGGGGCAGGAGCTACAGGTCTAGCACCAACCCCTCTGCCAGTAGAAGGGGGCTGAAGCTACAGGTCCAGCACCAAACCCCTGCCAGTAGAGGGGGGGCTGGAGCTACAGGTCCAGCACCATCCCCCTGCCAGTAGAGGGGGGCTGAAGCTATAGGGCTAACACCAACCCCCGGTCAGCAGAGGGGGGCTGAAGCTATAGGGCTAACACCAACCCCCTGTCAGCAGAGGGGGGGGGGGCTGGAGATATAGGGCTAACACCAACCCCCTGCCAGTAGAGGGGGGCTGGAGCTACTGGTCCAGCACCAACCCCCTGCCAGTAGAGGGGGGCTAGAGCTACAGGTCCAGCACCAACCCCCTGCCAGTAGAGGGGGGCTGAAGCTACAGGTCCAGCACCAACCCCCTGCCAGTAGAGGGGGGCTGGAGCTACAAGTCTAGCCCCAACCCCCCATGCCAGTAGAGGGGGGCTGGAGCTACAGGCCCAGCACCAACCCTTCGGCCAGTAGAGGGGGGGCTGGAGCTATAGGTCAAGTATCAACCCCCTGCCAGTAGAGGGGGGCTAGAGCTACAGGTCCAGCACCAACCCCCTGCCAGTAGAAGGGGGCTGAAGCTACAGGTCCAGCACCATCCCCCTGCCAGTAGAGGGGGGCTGGAGCTACAGGTCTAGCACCAACCCCCCATGCCAGTAGAGGGGGGGCTAGAGCTACAGGTCCAGAACCAACCCCCTGCCAGTAGAGGGGGGGCTAGAGCTACAGGTCCAGCATCAACCCCCTGCCAGGAGAGGCGGCCTGGAGCTACAGGTCCAGCACCAACCCCCTGTCAGCAGAGGGGGGGGGGGGCCTGGAGATATAGGGCTAACACCAACCCCCTGCCAGTAGAGGGGGGCTGGAGCTACTGGTCCAGCACCAACCCCCTGCCAGTAGAGGGGGGGGCTGCAGCTACAGGTCCAGCACCAATCACCTGCCAGTAGAGGGGGGCTGAAGCTACAGGTCTAGCACCAACCCCCCATGCCAGTAGAGGGGGGGCTGGAGCTACAGGCCCAGCACCAACCCCCTGTCAGCAGAGGGGGGGGGGGGCCTGGAGATATAGGGCTAACACCAACCCCCTGCCAGTAGAGGGGGGCTGGAGCTATAGGTCCAGCATCAACCCCCTGCCAGTAGAGGGGGGCTAGAGCTACAGGTCCAGCACCAACCCCCTGCCAGTAGAGGGGGGCTGAAGCTATAGGTCCAGCACCATCCCCCTGCCAGTAGAGGGGGGCTGGAGCTACAGGTCCAGCACCAACCCCCCATGCCAGTAGAGGGGGGGCTGGAGCTACAGGCCCAGCACCAACCCCTTGCCAATAGAGGTGGGGGGGATGGAGCTACAGGTCCAGCACCAACCCCCCTGCCAGTTGAGGGGGGGCTGGAGCTACAGGTCCAGCACCAACTCCCTGCAAGTAAAAGGGGGCTGGAGCTACAGGTCCAGCACCAACCCCCTGCCAGTAGAGGAGGGCTGGAGCTACTGGTCCAGCCTCAACCCCCTGCCAGAAGAGGGGGCCAAAAGCTACAGGTTCAGCACTAATCCCCTGACAGTAGAAGGGGGCAGGAGCTACAGGTCCAGCACCAACCCCTCTGCCATTAGAGGAGGGGCTGGAGCTAAAGGTCCAGCACCAACCCCTTTCCAGTAGAGGGGGGGGGGGGCTGGAGCTACAGGTCTAGCACCAACCCCCTGGCAGTAGAGGGGTGCAGGAGCTACATATCCAGCACCAACCCCCCATGCCAGTAGAGGGGGGGGGGCAGGAGCTACAGGTCTAGCACCAACCCCCAGCCAGTAGAGGGGGTGCTGGAGCTACAGGTCCAGAACCAACCCCCTGCCAGTAGAGGGGGGCTGGAGCTACAGGTCCAGCACCAACCCCCTGCCAGTAGAGGGGGGCTGGAGCTACTGGTCCAGCACCAACCCTCTGCCAGTAGAGGGGGGCTGGAGCTACTGGTCCAGCACCAACCCCCTGCCAGTAGATGGAGGCTGGAGCTACAGGTCCAGCACCAACCCCCTGCCAGCAGAGGGGGGATGGAGCTACAGGTCCAGCACCAACCCCCTGCCAGTAGAGGGGAGGGTTGGAGCTACATATCCAGCACCAACCCCCAATGCCAGTAGAGGGGGGGGGGGCAGGAGCTACAGGTCTAGCACCAACCCCCAGCCAGTAGAGGGGGGCTGGAGCTACAGGTCCAGCATCAACCCCCTGCCAGTAGAGGCGGCCTGGAGCTACAGGTCCAGCACCAACCCCCTGCCAGTAGAGGGGGGGCTGGAGATACAGGTCCAGCACCAACCCCCTGCCAGTAGAGGGGGGCTGGAGCTACTGGTCCAGCACCAACCCCCTGCCATTAGAGGCGGCCTGGAGCTACAGGTCCAGCACCAACCCCCTGCCAGTAGAGGGGGGGCTGGAGATACAGGTCCAGCACCAACCCCCTGCCAGTAGAGGGGGGGCTGGAGATACAGGTCCAGCACCATCCCCCTGCCAGTAGAAGGGGGCTGGAGATACAGGTCCAGCACCAACCCCCTGCCAGTAGAAGGGGGCTGGAGATACAGGTCCAGCACCAACTCCCATGCCTGTAGAGGGGGCTGGAGCTACAGGTCCAGCACCAACTCTCCTGCCAGTAGAGGGGGGCTGGAGCTACATTTCCAGCAGCAACCCCCTGCCAGTAGAGGGGGGGCTGGAGCTACAGGTCCAGCACCAACCCCATGCCAGTAGAAGGGGGCTGGAGCTACAGGTCCAGCACCAACCCCCTTCCAGTAGAGGGAGGCTGGAGCGACTGGTCCTGAAAGAACCCCCTGCCAGTAGAGGGGGGCTGGAGCTACAGGTCCAGCACCAACTCCCTGCCACTAGTGGGGGGCTGGAGCTAAAGGTCCAGCACCAACCCCCTGCCAGTAGAGGGAGGCTAGAGCTACAGGTCCAGCACCAACCCCCTGCCAGTAGAGAGGGGGCTGGAGCTACAGGTCTAGCACCAACCCCTGCCAGTAGAGGAAACCTGGAGCTACAGGTCTAGCACCAACCCCCTGCCAGTAGAGGGCGCTGGAGCTACAGGTCCAGCACCAACCCCCTGCCAGTAGAGGTGGGCTGGAGCTACAGGTCCAGCACCAACCCCCTGCCAGTAGAGGGAGGCTGGAGCTACAGATCCAGCACCAACCCCCTGCCAGTAGATTGGGGCTGGAGCTACAGGTCCAGCACCAACCCGCTGCCTGTAGAGGGGGGGGGGGCTGGAGTTATAGGTCCAGCACCAACCACCTGCCAGTAGAGGTGGGCTGGAGCTACAGGTCCATCACCATCCCCCTGCCAGTAGAGGGGGGCTGAAGCTACCGGTCCAGCACGAACCCTTCGGCCAGTAGTGTGGGGCTGGAGCTATAGGTCCAGCACCAACCCCCTGCCAGTAGAGGGGGGGCTGGAGCTACAGGTCCAGCACCAACCCCCTGCCAGAAGAGGGGGGCTGGAGCTACAGGTCCAACACCAACCCCTGCCAGTAGAGTGGAACTGGAGCTGCAGGTCCAACACCAACCCCCTGCCAGTAGAGGGGGCTGGAGCTACAGGTCCAACACCAACCCCCTGCCAGTAGAGTGGGGCTGGAGCTACAGGTCCAACACCAACCCCCTGCCAGTAAAGGGGGCTGGAGCTACAGGTCCAACACCAACCCCCTGCCAGTAGAGTGGGGCTGGAGCTACAGGTCCAACACCAACCCCCTGCCAGTAGAGGGGGCTGGAGCTACAGGTCCAACACCAACCCCCTGCCAGTAGAGGGGGCTGGAGCTACAGGTCCAACACCAACCCCCTGCCATTAGAGTGGGGCTGGAGCTACAGGTCCAACACCAACCCCCTGCCAGTAGAGGGGGCTCGAGCTTCAGGTCCAGCACCAACCCGCTTCCAGTAGAGGGGGGGCTGGAGCTACAGGTCTAAAATAACGGGACTGACACTGACCACAGGTTATAATGGGTCTGACACTGACCACAGGTGATAATGGGGCTGACACTGACCACAGGTGATAATGGGGCTGATACTGTCCACAGGTTGAGGACCTCCACAGGATGAGGGAGCCCGTCAAGAGGCTGGTGGAGGCTGGCCGGGTGTTGGCCGTCCAGGAAGACCAAGATGGCCGCCGCTCCGCCAGGATAACTCTACAAGACGGACAGCTGTACCTCCACCCACTCCTGCGTCAGCCCACGCCCACCCACGCCCACACCCTCCAGGTTACTTTATTACACTCACTAGTCTTACTGACATTACTGACTTACTGAGTTTTGATAACTAATATGATAACATTTTGTTATACAGTTATCAGCATGATTTATTTCATTTCCTGCAGGAGAGTGAGGTTGTGGGCGTGCTGGAGCCCTCCTGCACCCTGGCGTTCCTTGACCTCGGGTGGGCGGGGTCAACAAGAGGGCGGGTCACCATCCGGCTGACCCCTGACACTCCGCTGGCCAGACAGTTTGTGTTGTTGTGTACGGGCCAGCGGGGCCACACCTACCGCAACACTAAACTGTTGGAGGTGTGGGACCAGGGTCAGCCGTGGGAGTGGGTGGAGGGCGGAGACTACGAGAGTAATGATCGGTGAGGGAGGAGCCCCACTGCTGCCTGACCTCCAGGGGCAGTACCGGGAGTCAGGCCAGGCAGGAGCTGTGTGGGCCAGGTGGAGGCCGGGGGATCCCAGGAGTGCCCAGTTCACCATCACCACCAGGGACCGCCAGGATGGTTACCTGTGGTCACATGTCTTCGGTGATGTGGTGAGCGGCCTGGATGTGGTGAGGGCAGCAGTCAACCACAGTGACATTAGGGAGGTGACTGTAGTGGACTGTGGTGTTGTGCTGCCACTCTAGTTCACTGTACCATCACTACTGTGGTGTTGTGCTGCCACTCTAGTTCACTGTACCACCACCATCACTACTGTGGTGTTATGCTGCCACTCTAGTTCACTGCACCACCACCACCACTAGTGTGGTATTGTGATACCACTCTAGTGCACTGTACCCCCACCATCACTACTGTGGTGTTGTGCTGCCACTCTAGTTCACTGTACCATCACTACTGTGGTGTTGTGCTGCCACTCTAGTTCACTGTACCATCACTACTGTGGTGTTGTGCTGTCACTCTAGTTCACTGTATCACAACCATCACTACTGTGTTGTTGTGCTGCCTCTCTAGTTCACTGTACCACCACCATCACTTCTGTGGTGTTGTGCTGTCACTCTAGTTCACTGTATCACTACCATCACTACTGTGGTGTTGTGCTGCCACTCTAGTTCACTGTACCATCACCATCACTACTGTGGTGTTGTGCTGCCACTCTAGTTCACTGTACCATCACTATCACTACTGTAGTGTAATGCTGCCACTCTAGTTCACTGTACCACCATCATCACTACTGTGGTGTTGTGCTGCCACTCTAGTTCACTGTACCATCACCATCACTACTGTGGTGTTGTGCTGCCACTCTAGTTCACTGTACCACCACCATCACTACTGTGGTGTTGTGCTGCCACTCTAGTTCACTGTACCACCACCATCACTACTGTGGTGTTGTGCTACCTCTCTAGTTCACTGTACCACCACCATCACTACTGTGGTGTTGTGCTGCCACTCTAGTTCACTGTACCATCACTACTGTGGTGTTGTGCTGCCACTCTAGTTCACTGTACCATCACTACTGTGGTGTTTTCCTGCCACTCTAATTCACTGTACCATCACCATCACTACTGTGGTGGTGTGCTGCCACTCTAGTTCACTGTACCATCACTACTGTGGTGTTGTGCTGCCATTCTAGTTCACTGTACCACCACCATCACTTCTGTGGTGTTGTGCTGCCACTCTAGTTCACTGTACCATCACCATCACTACTGTGGTGTTGTGCTGCCACTCTAGTTCACTGTACCATCACTACTGTGGTGTTGTGCTGTCACTCTAGTTCACTGTACCATCACCATCACTACTGTGGTGTTTTGCTGCCTCTCTAGTTCACTGTACCTTCACCATCACTACTGTGGTGTTGTGCTGCCACTCTAGTTCACTTTATCATCACTACTGTGGTGTTGTGCTGCCACTCTAGTTCACTGTACCACCACCATCACTACTGTGGTGTTGTGCTGCCACTCTAGTTCACTGTAGCACCATCATCACTACTGTGGTGTTGTGCTGCCACTCTAGTTCACTGTACCACCAAAATCACTACTGTGGTGTTGTGCTGCCACTCTAGTTCACTGTACCACCACCATCACTACTGTGGTGTTGTGCTGCCACTCTTGTTCACTGTACCATCACTACTGTGGTGTTGTGCTGCCACTCTAGTTCACTGTACCATCACCATCACTACTGTGGTGTTGTGCTGCCACTCTAGTTCACTGTACCACCACCATCACTACTGTGGTGTTGTGCTGCCACTCTTGTTCACTGTACCATCACTACTGTGGTGTTGTGCTGACACTCTAGTTCACTGTACCATCACTACTGTGGTGTTGTGCTGCCACTCTAGTTCACTGTACCACCACCATCACTACTGTGGTGCTGCGCTGCCACTCTAGTTCACTGTACCATCACCATCACTACTGTGGTGTTGTGCTGCCACTCTAGTTCACTGTTCCATCACCATCACTACTGTGAGGTTTTGCTGCCACTCTAGTTCACTGTACCATCACCATCACTACTGTGGGGTTTTGCTGCCACTCTAGTTCACTGTACCACCACCATCACTACTGTGGTGTTGTGCTGCCACTCTAGTTCACTGTACCACCACCACCATCACTACTGTGGTGTTGTGCTGCCACTCTAGTTCACTGTACCACCACCACCATCACTACTGTGGTGTTGTGCTGCCACTCTAGTTCACTGTACCATCACTACTGTGGTGTTGTGCTGCCACTCTAGTTCACTGTACCACCACCATCACTACTGTGGGGTTTTGCTGCCACTCTAGTTCACTGTACCACCACCATCACTACTGTGGTGTTGTGCTGCCACTCTAGTTCACTGTACCACCACCACCATCACTACTGTGGTGTTGTGCTGCCACTCTAGTTCACTGTACCATCACTACTGTGGTGTTGTGCTGCCACTCTAGTTCACTGTACCACCACCATCACTACTGTGGTGTTGTGCTGCCACTCTAGTTCACTGTACCATCACTACTGTGGTGTTGTGCTGCCACTCTAGTTCACTGTAGCATCACCATCACTACTGTGGTGTTGTGCTGCCACTCTAGTTCACTGTACCATCACCATCACTACTGTGGTGTTGTGCTGCCACTCTAGTTCACTGTACCATCCCCATCACTACTGTGGTGCTGTGCTGCCACTCTAGTTCACTGTACCACCACCATCACTACTGTGGTGTTGTGCTGCCACTCTAGTTCACTGTACCACCACCATCACTACTGTGGTGTTGTGTTGCCACTCTAGTTTACTGTACCATCACTACTGTGGTGTTGTGCTGCCACTCTAGTTCACTGTACCACCAAAATCACTACTGTGGTGTTGTGCTGCCACTCATGCTCACTGTACCATCACCATCACTACTGTGGTGTTGTGCTGCCACTCTAGTTCACTGTACCACCACCATCACTACTGTGGTGTTGTGCTGCCACTCTAGTTCACTGTACCATCACTACTGTGGTGTTGTGCTGACACTCTAGTTCACTGTACCATCACTACTGTGGTGTTGTGCTGACACTCTAGTTCACTGAACCACCACCATCACTACTGTGGTGTTGTGCTGCCACTCTAGTTCACTGTACCATCACCATCACTACTGTGGGGTTTTGCTGCCACTCTAGTTCACTGTACCATCACCATCACTACTGTGGTGTTGTGCTGCCACTCTAGTTCACTGTACCATCACCATCACTACCGTGGGGTTTTGCTGCCACTCTAGTTCACTGTACCACCACCATCACTACTGTGGTGTTGTGCTGACACTCTAGTTCACTGTACCATCACTACTGTGGTGTTGTGCTGACACTCTAGTTCACTGTACCACCACCATCACTACTGTGGTGTTGTGCTGCCACTCTAGTTCACTGTACCATCACCATCACTACTGTGGGGTTTTGCTGCCACTCTAGTTCACTGTACCACCACCATCACTACTGTGGTGTTGTGCTGCCACTCTAGTTCACTGTACCATCACCATCACTACCGTGGGGTTTTGCTGCCACTCTAGTTCACTGTACCACCACCATCACTACTGTGGTGTTGTGCTGCCACTCTAGTTTACTGTACCACCACCATCACTACTGTGGTGTTGTGCTGCCACTCTAGTTCACTGTACCATCACCATCACTACTGTGGTGTTGTGCTGCCACTCTAGTTTACTGTACCTCCACCATCACTACTGTGGTGCTGTGCTGCCACTCTAGTTCACTGTACCATCACCATCACTACTGTGGGGTTTTGCTGCCACTCTAGTTCACTGTACCCCCACCATCACTACTGTGGGGTTTTGCTGTCACTCTAGTTCACTGTACCACCACCATCACTACTGTGGTGCTGTGCTGCCACTCTAGTTCACTGTACCATCACCATCACTACTGTGGGGTTTTGCTGCCACTCTAGTTCACTGTACCCCCACCATCACTACTGTGGGGTTTTGCTGTCACTCTAGTTCACTGTACCACCACCATCACTACTGTGGTGTTGTGCTGCCACTCTAGTTCACTGTACCATCACTACTGTGGTGTTTTGCTGCCACTCTAGTTCACTGTACCATCACTACTGTGGTGTTGTGCTGCCACTCTAGTTCACTGTACGACCACCATCACTAGTGTGGTGTTGTGCTGCCACTCTAGTTCACTGTACCATCACCATCACTATCACTCCTGCATCACCATGGACTGCGTGTTTTGATGCCAATGTAATTTAAGGGACACATCTTTATCACTATATCATCATAACTTCACTATCTCTGGTATTTAACACTTTGGTATATATACTTTGGTATCATATACCTGACAATGACGGGTTTATCACCATCAATGCTATATCTTCTCAGTACTGTAACCTATCATTACTGTATCACTATAGCTTCACTATCACCTCTATATATCACCATCACCTCAGGGCCCACACTTAGGGTCATATACTGACCATGTTGAGTAACAAATTGTTGGTGTCACTATATGACAGCTGTTGTCACTGTTATATCACCAACAGCTCACTATCACATTACACTATCACTGCTACACCAACATCATTTCACTTTCTCTGCATTATCACCTCACAGTGATAGATTTCCTCCTTACATTTACTGATATATCACTATCACTGCTACAGCACGACTACCGCACCATCACTGCTATATCACTATCACCTCACCATCACTGTCAAATAACCATCACCTCAGTATCACTGCTATATCACCACTATACTATCACTGCCATATCGCCTCACAATCACAGCTATATTACCATCACCTAACTATCACTGTCATATCACCACCTCAGTATCACTATTATATTACTATCACTGCTATATCACCATCACCTCACAATCACTCAGGTGTGTTGTGATATTACCATACTGGACCATGGTGTGTTGTGATATTACCATACTGGACCATGGTGTGTTGTGATATTACCATACTGGTCCATGGTGTGTTGTGATATTACCATACTGGACCATGGTGTGTTGTGATATTACCATACTGGACCATGGTGTGTTGTGATATTACCATACTGGACCATGGTGTATTGTGATATTACCATACTGGTCCATGGTGTGTTGTGATATTACCATACTGGACCATGGTGTGTTGTGATATTACCATATGGGTGTGAGGTGGTGTTATGACCACACATACACCAGTATGATCATACTGTAGCTGGTGTATGATGTGCTCAAACTGTATAGTGATGTCTTGGCTGATTAGCCTAGTGTCATGAATATTAATTTATGTAGTTATTCTTTTTTCGACAACACACTAGTATTCAATGTGTATTGCCAATGTATTCCACATATGTATATTATATATCTGTACAATAAGTCCTTGCCATGTATTTGTGGATATATATTAGAAGTCTAGGGAATAGCAGTAGCCTAATGTCATGTAGCTTGAAAAACATCCGTATATACTTATATTATGGAATGCTACATAATGCTGTATAGGAAATATTATGTGAACAATGATGGAGAATGTATAAATTTAGGTCTCGGATGTATTACTGTCATGTATACTGTGTAATTTCCTTTCATTATTGTTCATTACATTGTCCTCTAACATTAAATTATATTTTAGCACTGTGAGATGTATACCACATAGACATGGTTTTGATACACATGTTTTATATATATATACTTTATATTGTATTCATGTATACTTATGCATAATGGCTGGCTGGCAGACCTCTTGAAATCCTCCCTTAACCCCTCCTCCCCTCTCCTGCCAGTGTTACCATGTCTTGCCAATATGAATTCTTTGTTCACATATTTTTATATCATGATATAATCTTTAATGTACTGAATTATTGATATGTATTATTATGTAAGGTTGTGTATTATGGTCTTTATTTTGTTGATATATGAATTAGAAGTTCTTGGTCGAGATATGTCTGTATATGAGCTTGAGATATTTGAAAGAGAGGAGTCAGCTGACTCATAGAGGTGGATACAGTGTCGCTCCCAGCCAGCATGCCTCTGGGCGGTCACTCTTTGATTTTCTCAGTTGATTATTATTATTAACATCTTTATTGACAAAAATAATTACAATTTTGCCTAATCTGAGGATTTTGATAGTCTTATTAAAGTGAGGATAATGCTGGTATTCACTGTCATGCAGGACAGAGGGGTCATACATAAGACAATAGGTCTAAACTGTAGGCTGAAGCACATATATATAATGTTACAATCAATGTTTGAATGTATGGATATGTGAAAACAACTTTCTATTGTGCACTACCACAAAAGAGCAGGGATGGTTCATAAGTGATGCAGCTTAGAAGTGATATAAATAAAAATTGTTCTTCATTCTTTAAAATGGACAAGCAAATTTTGGATAAATTGTTAGGATGTCGTCCAGAACACCTGAGTCAATAAAATAATTACACAGTTGGTGGTACAAGAGGCCAGGAGGTCTAAAGTCCTTTACGGTTTCACATTCAACAATATAGTGTTCTAGTGAATGCATTAAAGGTTTATCACAGAATTTACAATCTGAGTATTCTGGTAGTGGCTCAGCCTCACTAACCTGCCAGATGTGTCTATAGCCAAAGCGAATTCGCGCAATGACTACATCACATTGCCTGGTTCGGTTACTGTGCTGACCATTCAAATACCTATTATTACAAAACTTGTCATAACTTTTAATACTGCAGCTTTCAGGCCTCTGGGCATTTCTTAGTTCTTCTAAATCTGAAGTAATTTCTTTAATTTGTATGTTATTAATAATTGCATTACATAGTCCAAAGTCATAATCAATGTTTTCTTTCCTACAAGCCTCATTGGCCAATCGATCTACAAAGTCATGTTTTCCAACTCCAACATGGGATGGGATCCACACAAATTTTATACAAGAGTTATTATCATTGGCAAAAATTGCATTCCATTTAATATTACAAGCTACTTCAGACATACATTGTGATGGGTTATTTAAGGACTGCAGAGCACTTTTAGAGTCACAAAAAATAACTCCACCACCATTGAGCTTAAGGTATTCAGTGGCTAGATAAATACCCAATAACTCGGTCTGTGTCGTGCTTGCCCAATTGTTCAATCTCTGTGTACTAGTCATGATCATTTCATTCCCTTTATATACTGCACATTCACAACCTGTTCTACCAGTGCCTAACTGCACAGAGCCATCAGTAAAGGCATAGGATTCAGTCGGTTTGAGAATTTGAAGATGACTGTCAATAGCTTCTAATGTTATACATCTCAAAATGTCAGTGTTATACATTTGTTTTACACTGATGAGAGTATAATGCAGAGAGACCTCCACATCTTTCCAAGGGGGAATATAGTGAACAGTTTTATCAGGGTTAAGAGACACATTCAGTTTCTGAAGATTATAGGCACAACAACTGAGCCACACACTGTAGGGAGCTTTTAGCGGCGGATTGAGGGAACAGTCAGAATTGTTTAGAATGGATCTCAATTTAATTTGAATAGAGCTGGGGGGACCATTATTTTTCAAAGTTTTGGCGCAAAACATAGTACTAAGTAGAACTATTCTTTCGTAAATGGAAGGTAAGTTTAGTTCCTTTCTCATGTTAACAATTCTGACAGTTCTAGGACAACCCAGGATGATGCGCATGGCATCATTCTGTACTACATCTAGGCCTTGTAATTGTTTAGGAGAAAAATTAAGAAGATGCAAGGCATAATAATCAACAACAGATCGTGTAAAGGCAATATGAAAACTACGAGCATATTTTATGTTAATGCCAAATCCTTTGCCAACAAGAGTTTTGAGAGGTTTAAGACGCTCAACTAGTTTTTTGTGCAGGTTGCTGACGAGATTTGTATCATTAACCTCGACTCCAAGATATTTATAAGACTCGCAAGTCTCCACGGGCATTCCATTAATAGTATAGTTAACATGAAGAGAATGGGGAATAAGAACCCTTGTTTTATCAACAGAGATTATGAGGCCACATTCTACTACTTTCTTGGAGAATGCATCAAGTAACACTTGTAGCCTTGGTTTACTGTGTGCCATAATACAAATATCATCAGCATAACATATAACAGTTTCAGTAGTTTGTACAGGTATGTCATGGATAAGTTTGTGCGTAAGTATATTGAAGAGCATAGGGCTTAGGACACCACCTTGAGGTGTGCCTAGTTCGAATGCATCTGTTCTTGTACTTTTAACTCCTTTAAATAGGATACTAGCACGCCTGTTGGATAGGTAGCTCTTTATCCAACTCGGAAGATTACCTTTGATTCCAAATTCAGCAAGTTGCTCTAATATTATTTTGCCATTCGCTACATCGAAAGCTGACTTTAGGTCAATAAAGGTTGCCTGTGTCCCATCCTGGGAGTGTACAAAATATTCAGCAAAGCATGTTTGTGTGCTACACTTGGGCATGAACCCATATAGGTTTGGGGCCAGTTTTTCTTTGACCTGAAACATGACACGACTGAGAACAATTCTCTCCAAGACTTTACACATGCAAGATGTAAGGGAAATGGGCCTGAATTTTTGAGAGTTAGGTTTAGGAACTGGTATTATGAGACTTTGTGTCCAATTCTTTGGCAAGATACCTTGTGAGAGACTCATTTGATAGAGGTCAAGCAGAGGATGGCTAGGGACATCATTCAGTAAGCTCAAGGTGTTATAAGTTATACCATCCTCACCAGGGGCAGTTTGCTTAGGTTTTCCTAATGCTGATGTTAATTCAAAGGGGGTTATAGCAAACTGATCTGTTAAATCTGGTGAGGAGCGTGCTATTTCAATATTAAAGTTTCTGTTAATGTTGCTATGTCTTAAATGCTGCTGTATATCTGGGGGTAAGGAAGAAATTTGTGAGACACTAGACCATTGAGCTAGGAGCATGTCAGCATATTCTGCAGGAGTATGATGAAGTTGAACTGGGGCTGAAGGTTTGGTAATGTTTTTAATTTTGTTCCACATTTCTGATAATGTTGTAGTTCTATTGATACTTTGTAGGAATTGTTCCCAATATGGGTCCTTAACTTGACCCTTAAGCTCGCGAAAATCTCTGTTGGCATTAAGGAATGCAAGTAAATTGTCAGGTGTTTTGTCTCTTTTATAAGAGTCAGCAAGCTGAAGCACTTTAGCTCCCTCTGCAATAATAATAGGATCCTCTGTCCATGAGGAAGAACGAGTGTTCTTATTTTTCCTTGATTTAACCCGTATCATAATAACTGGTAATGATACTGACAAGATCAGTGTAAAAGTGGTCCACTGATACAGGTGTATACCCAGTGTACCACTTATGTACATAAGCCTTAAAGTGCTGTTTAAGATTGTCTGGAATGTTAATTTTAACTCTAGAATGAGGACTGGACCAATCCGCCACATTGTATTCACAATATATTGCAAAATGATCACTTACTAGTTTTGGGATGAGCTTAACGTTAACATTGCTATCTACTAGGCTGTATCCAATCACATAATCCAGTCTACCCCACAATAAATGGGTCTGCTTATCAGTATCATACACAGTAATTTTATGATCATTAAGGTATTTCAAGAAGACCCTTCCATTATTGTTACACTGAACATCACCAAGAGCAGTGTGACGAGCATTAAAGTCACCCATACATAACATAGCTGTGTTACCTGTAGGTGTCGGTAGCAGGTCTGCTTTAAGTACACTACATCGTCCATATATGTTATACAGTAGGAAATGGCTATTTGCAGTTTGTAATTTGAATTTTTGATAATGTATACTATCACTCTTGTGATTTTTAATTAGTTTACAGATTAATCCACTCTTAATATACGTTAGTAAACCAGTTCCAATACTGTTGTTGTATGCTATATACCCAGGTATCCTGGGTGGGACCTTCTTGATAGTTGTGGACGTATATGGTTCCTGTAAACACATCACATCCACGTCTCTCATTTTAGCATACAAGATTACGTCATTTATCCGAAGATTAACACTTCGAATATTCCAAGAAAGAAACTTAATTGTTTTTGTTTCAGGAGCCATGGTTAAGTGTTAAGGGAATTAAGGTAACATTTAAGCTCGTTAAACACTTGGACAACATAAGCAACTTTGTTCCGTGTGTCCTGAGTACTTTTGTCTAGGAGGCGTTTAACCTGAGTAGGAGTTGGTGTTCTCTTAAACTCTCTACCTGCAACCAAACCAAGGGTGTCTTGACGATCCCTTGAGTTTGCTAGAAAACCTAGTAAGACGTCACGTGGCTATAGAAGCTTAGCCGGTCAAACAGCTAAGACCAAGTGGCGTGGGACTCGGCTATAGAGTATACACTGGGGTCCTTTGGAATTCGGTTTAAGTTTCAGTAAGCATAGTCACGGACAGGGTAAAGGACAGAGTAGAGCCAATACCGTCCCGTGTTACAACTGCCATATCCACCTTCGGTAAGAGGCAGAACAAGTCAGCAGATTGGTTCGAGGCCATTGCAGAGGAACTCTTACCCCTTGTAGAGGAAAAGAGAGGAGCTCTCTCATCCTACAAAAACCTGCCCTCAGAAAGGAACCTACAGGCCCTCCGTACTGCCCGCAGTAGAGTTCAACAAACTGTGAGGTGCTGTGCTAACGATTACTGGCTCCGACTCTGTTCCAGCATCCAGACTGCGGCCACTGTTGGCAACATAGGAGGCATGTACGAAGGGATCAAACAGGCAACAGGCCCTACACAAAACAGGACGGCTCCTCTAAAGTCAGCCACTGGAGAGATCATTAAAGACCGTGATCAACAGATGAATCGCTGGGTAGAGCATTACTCCGAACTCTACTCCAGAAAGAACTTGGTCAGCGTAGAGGCTTTGGATGCAATTGAATGCTTGCCAATCATGGAAGAACTTGACCTTGAACCGACTGTGGAAGAAGTTGAGAAAGCATTGGATTCACTTTCCTCAGGGAAGGCCCCAGGAGACGACGGGATTCCGCCTGAAGTTCTCAAGTGCGCTCGTGGAACACTTAAAACTGAGCTTCATGAACTTCTGTGCCAGTGCTGGAGGGAGGGCTCGGTGCCACAAGACATGAGAGATGCAAACATCATCACTCTCTACAAAAATAAAGGTGACAGAAGTGATGTAAACAACTATCGCGGCATATCCCTCCTCAGCGTCGTTGGCAAACTCTTCGCTAGGGTCGTTTTGGTCAGGCTTCAGATCCTTGCTGAAAGAGTGTACCCCGAGTCACAGTGTGGTTTCCGAGCAGATGTCGACCTCTGACATGGTGTTCACCCTGAGACAGCTTCAAGAAAAGTGCAGGGAGCAGAGAAAAGCCTTGTACATCGCCTTCATTGACCTTACAATGGCCTTCGACCTCGTGAGCAGGGACGGACTCTTTAAGATCTTGGCCAAAATTGGCTGCCCACCCACCCTATTCAGCATGATACAATCGTTCCACAAGGACATGAAGGGGACAGTCGTGTACGACGGCTCAACTTCTGAACCATTCAACATCAACAGTGGTGTTAAACAGGGGTGTGTTCATGCTCCAACCCTGTTTGGCATCTTCTTCACGATCCTCGTCAAGCATGCCTTTGAAACAACCACAGAGGGCATCTATCTCCGTACAAGATCTGATAGAAAGCTCTATAATCTATCCAGACTCCGAGCAAAGACAAAAGTACAGATGCGAATCCTCAAGGAGTTCCTCTTCGCCGACGACGAAGCGATCATACACACAGCAGAAGGCCTGCAGCAACCGCTTTGCCGCAGCCTGTTCCGCATTCAGCTTGTCAATCAGCCTGAAGAAGACACAGGCGATGGGACAAGACGTCAATGAGCTACCCTGTAAACATAGCAGACTATGTGCTGGAGGCAGTTCACAAGTTTGTGTACCTGGGCTCCACAATCTCAGACACCCTTTCCCTGGACACTGAACTCAACAGGCGTATCGGGAAGGCCGCAACAACACTGGCCAGGCTCACAAAGCGCGTTTGGGAAAATGCCAAACTGACAGTACACACCAAGGCACAAGTCTTCATGGCATGTGTGGTGAGTACACTTCTCTACGGCTTGGAATCCTGGACCCTGCGCTCTCGCCAGGAGAGACAGCTTAAAACCTTTCACATGAGGAACCTGAGACGCATCCTTGACATCACGTGGAAAGACCACGTCACCAACAACACTGTACTCGAGAGAATAAGAGTCCCTTCAATGTTCACTCTCCTGAAACAGAGACGCATGCGATGGCTGGGACATGTCACACGCATGGTCGATGGCTGCATACCGAAGGACCTCTTGTATGGAGAACTGGCATCAGGAAGGAGACCCACCGGAAGACCTCAGCTGCGTTTCAAAGACGGCTGCAAACGCGACCTCAAGCAGATGAACATCGACATCAACACTTAGGAGGCAGCAGCTGCGGACAGATCTGCCTGGAGATGTAAAGTGCAGAAGGGACTCCAGCAATTCGAGGATGAACTGAAGAGGCAGGCGGAGGATAAAAGATTTCAGAGGTCTCGACCACTCAAGACGGGAGATATCTCCCGTCCACGAGGCTAACCATAGCCCGTGATTCTTGCCCCGCTCCTGTGCCAGGTAAGTTACGGGCTCACCATAGCCCGTGCTACTTGGAACTTGTTCCGAGTAGTTGAATCTATAACAACAACAACAACTCGACCACTGTCAGACGCACCCGCTTCGGCGTTTGTCTGCGCTCGCTGCAGTCGAGACTGTCATTCTCGGGTTGACCTTCACAGCCACAGCAGGCGCAGCATCCAACTACACTTCAACAACTAGACACCCAGGGCACAACTCCATAACCCGCACGGGGTTGACCGATGCCTACTATATATATATATATATATATATATATATATATATATATATAATATATATATATATATATTGTCACGTGGGGGTGGGCGGTCCGGGGCTCTGCTAACACTTAACTGCTAGGGGCTCAAAGGGCCCAAATACTCAGCCCCTCCGACTCCCTGGATTCACCGGAGTCTCCTTGGTCACACAAGATAGGACCAACAATGCCCACCTCCGCAGGTCTTTGCTTCCACCAAAAGGGGTGCCACTGATTCACCCTGGAAGCCCTTCAGTCAATCACGGGGAAACTGCTGTTAACAGTTCCGGCCTAGACCCGTGGGGGAGTGAAGGAAGACTCAGGCTTACCTATAACCATAACCTCCCTGAGTCTTGCCTGCCAGACAAAAAAGGTTGCAGGAACTCCTTTCCCGCCTGTCTTCTCTATCTTCCTCTTAGCAAGGTCGCCAGCTGGGTTATTATATCTGCACCCCAGCAATGCAGTTCAGTGGGTGTATCATATATCGTTTGTAGCCAGAAATGTATGCTCATAGAGAAATATCACAAATGGAGGCACACTCAAACACAGTCATAAAATGGGTGGATTTACTGACGCAAATTACATGAACGCACACACACAATCACAAGTAATACATGAATATGGAATATGGATGATGAGTCTGGAGATCGTCAGCCTCTTCTTCCACGACCTCCAACTCTCCTTCACTTGGGCGGGAAGACAGGAGTCTCACACTCTCACAGGAGGGCCTCTTCACCACGTCGGCACCTCTTCTTCACTGTCCTGCCATCCATACACACTGTCCTCTCTGGCAGTCCTGGACACAAGCTGCTTTGCAGCCTATTCTACTATTAAAGTAATAAAGTCTTGCTGCCACATACACAAGTAAATATTGTGGCCTAACTAGCCTACTCATACAAGGGGTAATGGGAGGGAAAAATGATCTACCTTACACTCCTGGCTCACGACGCCTGTCCCTCGATGGTGTGAGGTTCCCACGCTTCCTTGGGTCGATCCTCGACGATCCAGGGCGTTCCACAGGTCCTCAGGTGTCGTGAAGCCTTCGCGTCGTCGCCGTTCCAATCCCTGAGATTCAGCTGCCCCAATCCTGGTTCATCGATGGGCGCTGAGCTAATCACTATCTTTCCCCACACTCGCCTCTCCCACAGGGCGTCGCTCCTTGTCCTAGGCACGGTGTCGTCCTTCCAAGATTCTCAGTGGATGTGACCCCAGTCACAGCTAGCTTGCTCGCCCACCTTCCAGACCTCAACGTCCAGCCAGCGGCGCCGCCCAGCGTCGTCGCCGACTATTTTCCAAGTTTGGGCACTTCTCTGCTCACTGAACTTGGTTCCTCTTTGGCTTCCCAGAAGCGCAGGGTCTCCAATAACTATGGTGGCTTCGACAGCCAGCTCTATCCACTGAACAAGGCTTGCAGAGCCTCCAATCCCTGAGAGCAGACCGAGGCGCGTCCTGTCGCTTCCACGGTCAGAACAACTCTGACGTAGGCGCCGCCCGGGGCACTCGGTGACGTCATGGCGGGCCCTGATTTGTCGCCCGCGACCTACGTCGACCAATCCGCGATCGACTAATGTCCCTTCCAAAAGGTCACATCTGCCGTAGGGGATACTGTTTCATTTTATAACAGGGCGCCAATTTTCCTTTATTTACAACATATAATATAACCTCATTCCATTAAATGGCAGCCGGTCTGGTCGCCACATATATCATTAGACTCCCTGAACCTCAGAGAATCAGTAGGGAGAGCTGATATGACTCTTTAAGCCGGCAAACGAAAGAAATAGGAGAGGGCACCGTAACATACCCCTCCCCTTAAAATAAGAGTCATATCGGAAGAGCAGCACTCAAGAGGGCAATCTATACTCTTGCTCCCTCCGTTCCTGAAGTGTCACTCCTCCAGTTGGCGATGTGGCTCGTTCCACCTTGCCAGTCACTTGTCTCATTATATCTCCACCTCGCATAGGACCGGGTGTGATGGGTGTTCCCTGAACACCTACAAGAAATCCTCTCTCCGTGGCTACGAGTGTACTCCCACGGCTCGTTACCACTGTAAGATTCAGTGCATGCAGCGCCTCCACCGCGTCGTGCACTCCGAGATAGTCTTGCATTTCCACTGCGTCCTACAGGTACTCCATGTTTCCTCTCATGATCTCCTCTTCGCCAATCTTCTCTCTTCTCGGTTTCTCTTCTCCCATAGGTGCGTTGTCTCCTCACAGTGGCACTTGTAACCTGTACTCCATCCAGCAGCTTCCTCTCTTCCACACTAGGCTTTTGCGATGGCCCAATGCCCCTCTGGTTAGGCTGGCGCCTACCCTGGGTGTACCTATTCCCTGCTTTCTTCGTATTGCCTTTCCTATACCACTCGCTCCTTCGTTCCCGACGAACATCTTCACTCCTCCATGAGATTCTCTTCCCTGCAGACGTCTTCTTCGGTTCGTGGTTGGGCTCATCCACCTCCCTGTGGCTCACCTCACCACGGTGGTTCATCTTGCACCTACCACTATTCATCTGGCCGGCATAGGGTGCACTGCGTCGTGGTTCCTCCACTCTGCCCCTCACTGCCGTTCGCTCATCCACTGAGCTTACTTTATTCACGTTTCTGTATGGAGGGAGTGCGGTCTGCAGCCTCTTCACCGCCCCAGGCGTTCGTACAGCTGCTCCTCGCCACTCCTCCACACGCATCATCAGGCTTAGTCGGAGGTCCCCGTCGGGGTTTTCCACAACCTCCGACGACCTCTCTGCACTCTCGCCCTCGTTGTCGTCGTCTCTGGCGACGTTTTCCCTGGCGAATTCGGCTTCCTCACGACCATCTGGAACGACCGATACCTCACCTGGCAGGGTTGTACCGCCGCTTGCAACATAGGCACTCCTGGCCCAATCGGGTTGTATCCTGCCTCCTCCGAGGTCATTACCCAGCACCATCTGTACATGCTCTAGGGGTAACTTAGGGGCTACAGCTACTATAGCTCTCTCGACTCCGTAGTCGGCAATCAGCTGTACTTCGTGAAGTGGCAACCTGTATTCCTCTCCCACACTGCGTATCCTCACCACTCCCACAGGTGAATCATTAAATTCCTTGGGGAGAATACTCCTGGTCACCATACTTATGTCAGCACCCGTATCTCGAAGCACGGCAACCTCCACTGGGTCTGACTTTCCAAACTTCACGTTGGCTCCGAAAACGAAGGGATGTTCACCCAACTTCATTTCCCAACCATTCACGTTGGGTCCACTATAATATGGGGTGTGAACAAACACTCTCTCCTCTTCCAACATTAATCCTACATTCCTTTGGTGCTCCTCACACTCGCGGGCATAATGTCCTCTCACCCCACAGTTGTAGCATCGGCTGCCTCCCCTGGGCGGCCACTCGCCAGTCACTCTGGCGGTACCACTTGCAGACGTTCCCTGGGTCCTCCTTGGACTCCCTGTCGTCGCATCCGGGACTGCAGCACTTGCTCCCGAGTTAGGTCCACTGCTCACAGCTTGGGGCTTCCTCCCCGCGTCTCTTGAGCTCTTGAACCACGTTACTTCATCAGGCACACTACTCCTGGGAGAGTCCCCACCCGTCCTCGCTCCTCCTGAACTCCTAAGGTTCCCTCCCGACCTGGGGTGAGGCGAGTGTCTGGGCGGCCCCTCCCTCCTGATATGTAGTGCCTCCTCCAGCATGTCGGCTCGATCCGCTGCAGCCTTCAGGTCCTTAATACCTGCTTCTCTCAACCTTACTCGCAACTCAGGATGGAGCACTGACATAAACTTCTCCATCACTATCAGTCGTTTGATATCATCCACCGACTCCGCTTCCTCCGCCTTCAACCATCGTAGGAATTTCCGTTCCATATCCCTGGCGGTCTCGGCGTAAGTCTTTCCCGACGCTCTTGTACACTCTCTGAACCGCTTCCGGTACATCTCCGGAGTCAGCCGGAATGAGTGGAGAACCGCATTCTTAATCGCGTCATAACTAGTACACTCCTCTAGGTCCAGCATGTTATAGGCTTCCCGGGCCTCACCAGTCAACCTGCCCTGGACCAGAGCAGCCCAATCATCTTCCGGCCACTCCTTCAGAGTTGCTATCCGTTCAAAGTGTTCGAAGAACGCCTCAGCTTCTTGTGGTTCGAACGTAGGTAAGTCACGTTCCCTTATCTTGAGGTCATCCCGCCGTGCAGGTAGTGAGGGCAGACCACGTTCAACGCGACGCAATTCGACTTCTTTCTTTGCCCTTATCTCCTCCAGTCGCAGTTGTCTCTCTCCTTCTTCCCGCTGCAGCCGAGCTTCTCGCTCTTCTCGCTGCAGCTCAGCCGCACGTTCCTCTCGCTGCAGCTCAGCCGCACGTTCCTCTCGCTGCAGCTGCAGCCGTGCTTCTCTCTCCTCTCGTCGCAGCTGGGCTTCCAGTTGCATCTTCATTATTTCCAGTTGCAGGCTCCTCTTACTACAGCTGGACCTTCCACTGCTCCCATGTTCACTGTGAATTCTCTCCACACTGGTAGGCGCTTGGGGTGGCCCTAGTCGGGACGGTTCACCTTGCGACGGCTCTCCTCGGGACGGCTCCTCTTGAGATGGCTCCTCTCCCGTCGCTTCCTCTCGAGCTGTGAGCTGTGCCATGATCTCTATCCTTCGCTCCGCTACCTTAGTCGTCCTCAACCTGATCCCAAAGTGGTTTGCCACTTGTTGGAGCTGGGCCTTGGTACACTCCTCCAAAATTCTCTCGTCCCTTGTGTCAATAAATTTCTTTACTTTGTCTTCCTCCATCTCTATATCATCAAGCATACACGACGGCACAGACAAGTTAGTAGGCACTAATTTCACCGTTTCAGTCCCTTAGCCGGTTGAGTAACAGTACCACCGAATTCACTGGCCACACTGTATTAGTACCCTGGCAACACTTGTCTTGAAATTTGGTCCACACTGTAGCTTGATCCACGCTTCCTGGCGAAGTTCCCAGTTCTTGGCTACTGGGGTTCGAATCCTGGCAAGGTCGCCAGTTCTCTTGTCACGTGGGGGTGGGCGGTCCGGGGCTCTGCTAACACTTAACTGCTAGGGGCTCAAAGGGCCCAAATACTCAGCCCCTCCGACTCCCTGGATTCACCGGAGTCTCCTTGGTCACACAAGATAGGACCAACAATGCCCACCTCCGCAGGTCTTTGCTTCCACCAAAAGGGGTGCCACTGATTCACCCTGGAAGCCCTTCAGTCAATCACGGGGAAACTGCTGTTAACAGTTCCGGCCTAGACCCGTGGGGGAGTGAAGGAAGACTCAGGCTTACCTATAACCATAACCTCCCTGAGTCTTGCCTGCCAGACAAAAAAGGTTGCAGGAACTCCTTTCCCGCCTGTCTTCTCTATCTTCCTCTTAGCAAGGTCGCCAGCTGGGTTATTATATCTGCACCCCAGCAATGCAGTTCAGTGGGTGTATCATATATCGTTTGTAGCCAGAAATGTATGCTCATAGAGAAATATCACAAATGGAGGCACACTCAAACACAGTCATAAAATGGGTGGATTTACTGACGCAAATTACATGAACGCACACACACAATCACAAGTAATACATGAATATGGAATATGGATGATGAGTCTGGAGATCGTCAGCCTCTTCTTCCACGACCTCCAACTCTCCTTCACTTGGGCGGGAAGACAGGAGTC